>NW_020709116.1:0-10976 GCF_002925995.2 Terrapene triunguis
CTAAAGCAGGAAATCAGCCACCCTTAAGGTCACATGATCCCAAAGAATAAACTTGTGTATTACAAAAATGAAAAAAGAGCAAAAATGTAGAATTAGAAACAAACGTTGCCATACACGCAGGAAGCGCTACACGGAACTGTGATTGTTGAAGCTCTTCCAACTATTAATAGTTTCAGTGATTATTTGCTATTAAAATGTCAGTTAAATGGCACACGCCGCCCATCTGCACAAGGGTAAGGCTGGGAAATGCTGAAGTGCTCCGGGTAATGACAATAACACGTGAAGGGGTAAATCATTTAAGGGAGCGAAGCTGCGTTGCCGGGGGCTCCCAGGAGCCAGGCCGGGTCCGGGTCCGGCGCTGAGAACAGCCGCTCGGGCACGTCAGGGAACCGCTCGGAGGCGCTGCGGACACGGGAGCGGGAGTCTCTGAACTCGCGTCTGGCCATTAGCGAGCCAGGGGCTGCATGTGAAATGTTGCCCCGACTCGCTGCTCCGCACGCCGGGGGGGTGGGGAGGGGGAAGAGCAGCCTGGTCTGGGCGCCGCCCTGGGAAGCGGGGGCTGAGATGGGGCAAAAAGCCCCTCGCCCTGTTTTTGCGGCCACCTCAGCGTCCCGGTCTGGGGTCCCCCCCATCCCAGCCGGCTTCTCCGCTGCCCCCCGCCCGGCAGCGCCCAGCCCCCGCTCTCAACCGCGGCTCCTCCCCCCGGCTCTAGTACTGCCCCTGGGCCCCGCCCCCGCTCCCAGCTGTTTGACCCCCTGTGCTGTCTGAAGCTGCCGCCTTTGCCCGGGGAGGGAGCAGCGGGGAGCCGACTTCTCCCCAGCGCGGGCAGCGGGCGGCGCCGAGGGCTCGGGGCGCGCAGCGGAGCCCTGTCACAGGCGTGGCCGGGGCGCCGCTGCTCCCTGCCCCTGCGTGACGACTGAGCCGCTGCCGGGGCGGCCGCTCTGCGGAGAAGTTTCCCCAACTCCCCTGCCCCGCAGCCGGGTTCGGGCTGAGCCCCCCCTCCCCCGCACTTGCCGGGGAGCCCCCGTCACCCTCCCGGGGGCCAGAGGCGCGCGGCCCGGGGCAGGCGGCAGCGCCCCCATGTAGCGCGGGGCGGCGGGCGGGCGGGCGCCATGGAGGGCAGCGGGGGCGCCGCGGCGGAGCAGCAGCAGCATTTCCTCAGCGGGGAAGCGGAGCAGCAGCCCGGGGCCGAGGCGGAGGCGGCGGGGCCGGGAGCGGAGGGCGGCGTCCCCGCCCCGCGGCAGCGCTCCCTGCGGGCAGTGTATGTGCTGAACGACAGCCCGAAAGCCGGGGCCGGGGCGCGGAGCCCGGAGGCCGGGGCGCTGCAGTGCCTGGTGCGAGCCTGCGAGGCGCAGGGAGCCCAGCTCACCACGGTCAACTTCGGGGAGCTGGACTTCGGGGAGACGGCGGTGCTGGACGCCTTCTACGACGCAGGTGAGTTGGGCGGAGAGCAGCGCCCGGGTTGCCGCCCTGCGCCCAGCCCGGGGAGCAGTCCGGTGGCGGGGCAGCGCTGGGCACAGGCGGGGCTAGCTCACTGGGGGCCCTAAACGGGGATACCCCCCAATACTAACTACGTTATTTCCACAAGCCAACACATAGCCAGACCCAGCAGTACTCAGACACTTGTTAGAAAAAAGAACAGGAGTACTTGTGGCACCTTAGAGACTAACAAATTTATTAGAGCATAAGCTTTCGTGGGCTACAGCCCACTTCTTCGGATGCATATAGAGTGGAACATATATTGAGGAGATACAGAGAGCATGAACAGGTGGGAGTTGTCTTACCAACTCTGAGAGGCCAATTAAGTAAGAGAAAGAAAAAAAAAACTTTTGAAGTGATAATCAAGATAGCCCAGTACAGACAGTTTGATAAGAAGCAAGTGTGAGAGTACTTACAAGGGGGGCTAGATTCAATGTTTGTAATGGCTCAGCCATTCCCAATCCCTATTTAGCCCTGAGTTGATTGTGTCTAGTTTGCATATCAATTCCAGCTCAGCAGTCTCTCCTTGGAGTCTGTTTTTGAAGTTTTTCTGTTTTAAGATAGCCACCCGCAGGTCTGTCATAGAATAGCCAGACAAGTTAAAGTGTTCTCCCACTGGTTTTTGAGTATTATGATTCCTGATGTCAGATTTGTGTCCATTAATTCTTTTGCGTAGAGACTGTCCGGTTTGGCCAATGTACATGGCAGAGGGGCATTGCTGGCACATGATGGCATATATCACATTGGTAGATGTGCAGGTGAACGAGCCCCTGATGGTATGGCTGATGTGATTAGGCCCTATGATGGTGTCACTTGAATAGATATGTGGACAGAGTTGGCATCGGGCTTTGTTACAAGGATAGGTTCCAGGGTCAGTGTTTTTGTTCAGTGATGTGTGGTTGCTGGTGAGTATTTGCTTTAGGTTGGGGGGTTGTCTGTAAGCGAGGACAGGTCTTTACTCTCCCAGTTCTTATCAAACTGTCTGTACTGGGCTATCTTGATTATCACTTCAAAAGTTTTTTTTTTCTTTCTCTTACTTAATTGGCCTCTCAGAGTTGGTAAGACAACTCCCACCTGTTCATGCTCTCTGTATGTGTGTATATATATCTCCTCAATGTTTCACTCTATATGCATCCGAAGAAGTGGGTTGTAGCCCACGAAAGCTTATGCTCTAATAAATTTGTTAGTCTCTAAGGTGCCACAAGTACTCCTCTTCTTTTTGCTGATACAGACTAACACGGCTGCTACTCTGAAACTTGTTAGAAAGTCCACCTTCAATAAGAAGGGGGGAGGGGGTAATCAGTAGGTCCAACAATGGCTACTAGCCAAGATCATCAGGGCTGCAACACCCTGCTGCGGTGTCCCTAGCCTCAGTTTTGCCAGAAGCTGGGAATGGGCCTCAGGGCCGGGCTGGATTGCTGCATGATTGCCTGTGCTGTTCATTCCCTCTGAAACATCAAGCATTGGCCACTGTTGGAAGCAGGGCCAGACTAGGATACCCTTCTTGGGCCTGGTCTACACTACGACTTTAATTCGGATTTAGCAGCGTTAATCCGAATTAACCCTTCACCCGTCCACACTACAGAGCCAGTTAATTCGAATTAAAGGGCACTTAAAATCGATTTCTGTACTCCACCTCGACGAGCGGAGTAGCGCCAAAATTGATTTTGTTAATTCGAATTAGGGTTAGTGTGGCCGCACACCACCGAATTAATGTGGTTAAATTAATGGGGTAGTGTGGACGCACACCACCGAATTAATGTGGTTAAAAACCGAATTAATGTGCTTAGTGTGGCCGCGCACAATCGAATTTATACAACCTGTTTCCCAAATTCGAATTATCTAAATTCGGATTAATCCCGTAGTGTAGACATACCCTTGGTCTGCCCCAGTATGGCCATTCTTATGTAAATAAATCAGATTCCTTTTGCCGCCAACCCCCCAGACCTGCATGGGGCCCTAACGGTTTCTTAGTTTGCTTATGCCTAGTGCCTCCCTTAGTTCTGGATTTTGTCCCCCTCTCCTCTGATGTTGGGGATTGGTGACTTGGGGGTATTTGGCTCCAGGGTTTTGATTCAGACTCTGCTCTGCTTAGTCTTCATCTTGCTGGCTCTCTGGGGACAGTATGGGCATAGAAGATGGTGATCCCCTTACATCCCTTGAAATGAGAAGAGGGGCAGGAACAGAGCCCGCCCAAGGATATGTGAAAACATGACAACCCATGCCAGGCAAAGGAGCTGCTGTTGGTGGCTGTAACGCATTTAAAAAAAAGTGGGCGAGATAGAAGGATGAGAGCAGGGGGGCCTCTTGGAGGGGAGTGGGGTGAGCATGGTAACATCCTTGCCTTATGTGGAGGGGAGTAAGAGTTTTTGCCCCAGAATGACTTTGACAATGAGAACTTAAGAAACTGCCCTCTCTTCTCCCCCCCCCCCTTTGCAGGAGCTCTTGCATTTCCTCTATACTAGGGGTTCTCAGACCTTTTCATTCTGTAAATCTTTTAGAGAGATTGTCTCATGGACAGCTCCCTTCTGATAATCTTGCAGACCACCTTACCCACTCCCCCCACCTTTTGTGATTCCTAATATCCTTGTGGCAGCTATTGCTTCCATGGCAAAGTGATGTTAGGACAACGTTTAATGTACTGTAGTTGCATTTTAATGAGATTTAGTAGCTGGAAGGAGGAGGAAACCTGACTAACCAACTCCCTGGAAAGTACAAGTGCTCCATGGACCACAATCTGGGAACGTCTTCTGTTACACTGGCACTGGATTGGAGGAGTGAGGGCATTTGGTAATGGGACATAAAACCTGTCTTTAGGTCACCTAAGGGGGTTAGACATTTGAGTTTCATTGAAATTCAGGGGATTTGGTCATCTAACTCCCCTCCTTTAGGCTCTTTTTTATACCCTAGCCATAGTGTTTTAAGAGATTAAATACGATAATGTGGTTTAGCCTTCATTTTCTAGGACCATCAATCCAACACTGCACAAAGAAACTGAATTTTACTTTAAAAACAAAAAAATTATAAAATGCTGTATTAAAAAGCCTGTTGTCACTCTGGAAACAATCTCCCAGAAGTCCCTTCTTTCTCTCGAGGTGGGGGGAAAGCCAGACTGTGTAAGCAAGGAAGACTGGATTTTAGAGGGGCACAAGTGGATTTAAATTTTCAAGAGCTTACTTAGCAGTTGCTGAATTTGTGAATCCATAACATGATTTAAAAAAATTTATTGTAGAGTTATTTTATTTAATATATTGCTTTAAATGTACTTTTCATTTTCTCTTGCTTTACATTATCTACTTCTGAGAGCTCCCATCCTTCTGGTTCCAATCGAATGCTGCTGATATTCCAGTTGGAAGTAGCCAGTGCTACTGTTCTTTAAAAGGGCAAAGATGTTATTGTTGAATGATTCGTGGCATCCTAGTCCATTAATGGTCTAAATTAAGGAGGCCATCATGCCAGTGAGGTGCGAATAGGCCTGTACCACCTCCATTTTTCTAACCCTATTAAAAATTCTAATAACTATTGTGTTTCCTTCAAATCATATTCACCCACTCCGTTTATTTTTGGTATCTTTGTTTTCATGACAATATGCCGCAGGGAGTTGAAGAACTGCAAACTGATGCGGTATCTCCCATCTTATGATTTTTATTATAAATAAAATATCCAGTGATGTGTATAAGCCATCAAATATTAATTTTCAAAATAACAAGCAGAGAAGGCAATGGGCACAAAAAAGAAGGTAGAGAATTTTCTGAAAGATGGGTGGGGAGTTTTCCTTGGGTCTTGGAAAGACCTCCTTCATTATGGTATAGAATAGAGCAGGGGTAGGCAACCAATGGCACGGGTGCCGAAGGCGGCACACAAGCTGATTTTCAGGGCACTCGCACTGCCCGGGTCCTGGCCACCGGTCCGGGGGGCTCTGCATTTTAATTTAATTTTAAATGAAGCTTCTTAAACATTTAAAAACCTTATTTACTTTCCATACAACAATAGTTTAGTTATATATTATAGACTTATAGAGAGAGACCTTCTAAAAACGTTAAAATGTATGACTGGCACGCGAAACCTTAAATTAGAGTGAATAAATGAAGACTTGGCACACCACTTCTGAAAGGTTACCAACCCCTGGAATAGAGCATGAGCCTCTCAAATGCTGAGTCATATGAGAGAGTAACCTACAGGGCAATAGGGCCAGTTATGGCATTTGACAAGCTTGCTCTTGATTATTTGGAATGCTCAAATCTAGTTTAAAATATATTAATTATGACATGTATAAAACATTGAGCACCTTTCTAATTCTGCCCAGTCTATCCTTTTCTCTTCTTTTTTGTCCTTTTGAGAGTTACAGTTCAACCTTCAAACTACCACTAACTACAAAATAAAGTTATATTTTCTACACTATTTACTCCATATCCTCTCTTAAAGGATGGGGCTGGAGAATCTGTAATCATATCTGTTGTCTGTATGTCATGTCGTTCTGTCATCTTATTAATAAAAGTTAGAAACCAAAAGAAATTAAGCTTCCAGAGTGTAAACTGAGTAAAATAAAGTATTGTTATTCAAATAGCAGCATGGATGTACATGGGACTTCATAGACAAAATACTCATCTCTGCTTTTAGTGTTCTGCATTCTAATGTATTCCATTAGGTCAGGAATAATATATTCTCATATTGCACATAATTTGTTGGTTTCCCACTTCTTTTGTTTATGTCCTCTTTCCTGTGTACTTCCACTCTTTCAGTCTTCCTGCTCTCCCCACTCAGTACTTTGATCCTCTGCATTTCTGAGCTATCCCAAGAAGTAGATAACCTCATTCTTTAAAAATAAAAGTTAATGGCTACTTGCCTTTCATGTGACTCCTCAGGCGATTTAAGGAATGGGCAGCACGGACTCCTGAAATACCCTAGCTACTTAAATGCACCCTCTCCCAGAACTCCACCCAAAGGTGTGAAGCTTCTGCTTAAGGTTCAACTCTCTCAGGGGCATGCAACAGCTGCAAAGCATATAACAGCCTCTGTGCAAAGTGTGTAATACATTAATGCTTGCATTGTCTCTGTCTGGTCTGTACCTGCTACAAGCCCTGTCAGCAGTGGTGGATCCACATACATATGGGCACTCATGATACAACTTATGGTTTTCATAAAATACAACTTCACAATATCAACCAGAATTTGTAAATTGTACAACCACATTCCCAATTCATCAGACCTTGTTCCTAGAGAAGATGGACCTGAGGTGAGTGGATCCCTGACTAAAGAAAAGGGGGTCTTCGCAATCCCAGTGTGGAGTCCCCTAATTTGCTTCTGGGGGCAGGAAGGCCATTGGGTCTGGGTTTGGCCCAATATGAAGTAGGCTTTAGAATAAGCACATATATCTGAGGCCCTCAAGAGACCCATCGGATCAGAAGGTAAGTGGTTTCTGTTGTTGTAAATGGAACACAGGTGTCAGGGCTGGTGGATTCAGGCTTGGGACAGACATTTGTGCAGGAACACTAATATCCCTGGAGAATTTGCAAGGGGATAGGAAAATGGCTATACATTGACTGTATCCAGGAGGACATTTGACCCTATCCCATGACCAGGATTTAGTTGCTGTTGGGTAGGATGGAACACTGAAATGATCGTAGCTGTGGCTAAACATTTGTCTTACTCAGTGGTGCTAGGCAGTGACTGTGGCCCCATATCCAGTCTCTTAAGGGACGCAGTGAGGCAAAGCCAGGCATCACAACCCAGAGGGAGAATTGGCCAGAGGGGGACTTTTCCTTCTCTGATCCCAAACTTTTGTGAGTGGCCTATGTCTAAAAGGACACCTCATCATGCCAGGGGAGAGGTTCTGGGCAACCAGGAAACCCCAAGGAAAAGAGCTAGGTAAAGCACAGTGGTGCAATGTAATCTGGACCCCACAGCGACCTCCATCCTGAGATAGATGTTGAGACCATACCTAGTAGGTCCAATTTTATTCAAAGCCAGGATGATGCCATGTTCTGTTGGCTCTCTAGATGACTGGCTAGGGTGAATGGGGCACTGGCTGACCCTTTCCAGGATTTCAGTATCCCTAGTTGAGCTTCAGTGGGACATCCTGGTAAGGGTTGTCTGGGATACACAGAGGGGAAGATGCTGACCTCAGCTTATTGTTCCCAAACTGTACCAGAGATAGGTATTGAATCTAGTCCATGATGAGCCGGGGTGAGGCCATTTAGGAGTAGAGCAGACTCAAAGAGGGGTGCCAGACTAATTCTTTTGGCCAGTAGTCTACCAAGAGGTAAAGGACTATTGCATTTCCTGCTCTGAGTGCCAGTTGGTGGTATTTAGGCTTGCCTATAAGACTCATTGTAGTCCTTCTCCTGCTGGTAGGTGCTCCAAGGATTGAGGTGGACCTGGCGGAACCTCTAGAGACAAGTTTGAGTGGTTGTCAGTTTATCCTCGTAATTGTGTGTTATGCCACTTGTTAGCTGGAAGCTGTGCCCTTTTACTTGGCATGGGCACAGGAGATAGCTAATGAATTACTTAGAGTATTTTCCTGATTAAGAATGCTGATGGTGATTTTAATAGATTGGGGCACTGCATTCATGGCCCTACTAATCCAGGAGGTATATGCCCTCCTTAATATATGATAGGTAAGAACCTGTGTGCAACCTGCAGATAGACTAGCTAGTAGAGCACTTTAACAGACACTGGAGGGAATGCTACAAAAAACGGTGACTACCAAACCCGAAATTGGGTTAGTATGCAACTGTACTTATTGTTTACAGTCCAAGAGATCCCACAGTCCTTCCTGGATTTCTCACCATTTGAGTTGTCATATGAGAGACAGCCCTGGAGTATTTTGGACCTCTCATAAGAGGCCTGGCATGAGCAAGGTACCACAACCCATAATGCAAACCAGTATGCCTTCTATCTATGGGAACGACTAGATTCCGCTCCAGTTAGGGGTAATAGAGTCCTAGAGGAAATGGTGCAGTCTGACTTTGCTGGTTCTGTACTGATTTCAGGAAGGAGAATGTGATTCCTATCCCATGCCTTAGGTGGGTGAGATGTTGGATATATTAGGAAAGTCTGGGTATAAAACCAATCTGGACCTCACCAAAGAGTACTGGCAGAAACCCCTTGGCCCCGGAATCCAGGGATATAACAGCATTTGTCACTCCATTTGGACTGTACCAATATCTGGACCTTCCATTTGCTCTCTATGGGGCCCTGGACACATTTCAGCAGTTGAAGTGAAAGCACCTTATCTGTCACCAAGCACATGCTGCAGCCTGTCTTCACAGCCTGAAATGGACTCTGGTGTGGCACCCATTCTTTCCCGGGCTGGTGAGATTATCATTGCTATTGTAACCAAAACTGGATTGGTTTTCTGTTTCAATAGGACCTCATTTTCCTCCCTTACTCTTTTCTTCTCCACCTGTCCCAACAGCTTGAGATTTTCATGTTTAAATCTAAATGTCTTCTCACCAAAATTACATTATGTATTAATGTCATACCCCCTCTGATATCAGAAGCATGAGTCAAGTTGAAAAAAATGCAAAACCCCAGTATGATGCATCTACCACGCATATTGTCATGTGCAGGGCGGGCCCTTTGAACAAATGGCACCCCAGGTGAGGAGCATCTTCAGTCCCCCCCCCCCATTTGTTAAATGGTTGAATACTTCATTTTTATTGCATTTGCATTTCACAACTTTGCACGATTTGCATGCATGATTTATCCCTCTCATATAAGACGATAAATTTGCATGCTAGGATCTGTAAATCCGTATTTATTCATGCCATATGTGAGCAAATAAAAAAATTAATTTCCTCTAAACTTATTGAAACTTTTTAATTGTAAGAATAACTGAAATGTACTAACATCAAGAAATTGAACTGTGCACCAACATTGGGTGGACCAGTATTAAATAGTGTCATAATAGGTGACAGCCTTAGAATGTTAACCCTCAAAGCTATCCACACATTAGGAAAAGTATCCCTCAGCTCTGCATCATGAATTAATTGGAGAACTTGGAGTGGCAAAGCTCCTGTGTGGCAAAATGTGACGGATGTTGTCCAATTCGACATAAAGTCTTTATCAATGATGTCCGAACATTCCCCATGTATCGGTGTCTGGTGAAGGTCCATACAATTGTTCAAGAGTGTTTTCCTGTCTGCCAGCACCTTACTAAGGTCTTTTCATGGTGCTTCATTTGTCCGAAACACTTCAATGGACACTCGAGCAGTGTCAACGAGTGAGCAAAAAAACTCCTTGAATTTTTCTTCCGAGCTTCCCATCATCTCATCTCTGCTCTCGTAACCAAACAGTCTCTTCTTCCGATGAATATGAGTTTCCTTGAAGACAGGCTCAACTCCTAAGTTTTCCACCATTTCTTTGGCAGTAGTGATGGCATCTTCAAATCCATTGTCTCTGTAGGCCACAACGAAATCAAGACAGCTTCTCATCGAGGTAGTAGTGGTCACCATGTCCGTGCTTACAGCATTTACTTGGAACAGGATATTGTGCCAAACCACAATTGAGACCAGAAATTTGAAGTCAGTGATCTGATTTGCCAAGCTTTGCGCCTCGTGTCTTTACTCAACTGTGCCAGTTTCATCAGGGCATCATAAACCTCAGTCACTTGGTACCTCACTGTGCATGCTGCTCTCCGAGAAAGTGTTACTTAGCGGCTTCACAGCTTCATAGTCAGATTTGTAACATTGTCCGTGAGGATCTTCCATCTGACATACGTCTGACGAAGTGGGTATTCACTCACGAAAGCTTATGCTCCAATACGTCTGTTAGACTATAAGGTGCCACAAGACTCTTTGTCCCCATCTGATAGTGATGCTGAAAACAGGATGTATATCCTTTGCCATACTCTGAAGAGAGATACTGAATCTAAAGAAGATGATGCTGCATCTAATACAACCAGGTTGAGAGAATGGCAGCCACAAGGCATGAAAAAAGCTCTTGGATCATTCAGTGCAAGGATCCTTGTCTGGACACCACTGTTTCTTACCTTCATGTTCATGCCGTTGTTGTTGTAGCTTTGGCCGTGGCAGTCCTGAAGCTTTATTTTATTCTCATTCAGAACATTCATAAACAGTTCTGTTAGGCCTTTTCCAGTAGCGTCATCTACAGACCAGAAACAGATAAAGTTTTCCTTTACTTGGATACAGTCATCCTCGTCCATAAATCTTACTGTATATGACATCTTTTCACTGTGACTATTGTCTGGAGTGCAGTCCATTATTATGGTGTAGTACTTGCTGAGCTGCATCAATATGTTATCTTCCTTGCCATAAGGTCAGTCAATTCGTTTTGAATTGTTTTGCTGCAGTAATGGTCCATAGCTTCTTTACAAACTACTCGATGTAGGTGCTCACGCATGACATATTTCCCAAGCAGCTGTACCAAACCGTTATGTTCCATGAACAATTTATCCGATGAGCCCCAGAAACCTAAATTATTCTTTGCAAGGAACACGGTAATTGAGATCAGATACTCGAGTACATTTCTCTAAT
>NW_020709117.1:0-1340 GCF_002925995.2 Terrapene triunguis
AAGGAACACGGTAATTGAGATCAGATACTCGAGTACATTTCTCTAATGTTGGGTTTCTACATCAATAATACACTGGTTTTCTGCGTCTATGCATTTATTCATCTTGAGCCTGGACTCCATCCATTTGGAGTAGGCTGTAAAATGGCTGGGTGACTTTTCATGTTGCTTTAGAGCATCAAGTTATGCCAGTAATTGTACCCAGAAAGTGCACGCAACGATTTGGCATTCTTGTAAAATATTTCGCAACAAAAATAGAACACTTTGGGTATGTCTACACTACGAGGGTAATTCGATTTTACTTAAATCGAATATGTGGAATCGATATTGCAAAGTCGAACGTGTGTGTCCACACTAAGGACACACTAAGGACAGTAATTCGACTTTGTGAGTCCACACTAACGGGGCGAGCGTCGATATTGGAAGCGGTGCACTGTGGGCAGCTATCCCACAGTTCCCGCAGTCCCCGCTGCCCATCGGAATTCTGGGTCGAGCCGCCAATGCCTTCTGGGTAAAAAAAATTTGTCGTCATCCGTCCGTCACTAACGCCCTCCCTCCCTCCATGAAAGCGCCGGCGGGAAATCAGTTCGCGCACTTTTCTGGTCAGTGACAGCGCGGACGCCACAGCACTGCGATCATGGATCACGCTGCGACCATCGCTGCAGTTGTGGCCGTTCTCAACACCTCGCAGCTTATCATACACCTTTCCCTGAGGCAGATGCAGAGAAATCGGGCGAGGAGGCTACGGCACCGCCGTGAGAGCCTGAAGTCGGAGAGTGGCACAGAGCTGTCAGAAACCACGAGCCCCAGCGCCCAGGACATCACGTTGGCAATGGGGCATGTGGATTTTGTTGAACGGCGATTCTGGGCCCGGGAAACAAGCACGGACTGGTGGGACCGCATAGTGCTTCAGGTCTGGGATGAATCCCAGTGGCTGCGAAACTTTCGCATGCGGAAGGGGACTTTCCTGGAACTTTGTGAGTTGCTGTCCCCTGCCCTGAAGCGCAAGGACACCCGCATGCGAGCAGCCCTCACTGTCCAGAAGCGAGTGGCCATAGCCCTCTGGAAGCTTGCAACGCCGGACAGCTACCGGTCAGTCGCGAACCACTTTGGTGTGGGCAAATCTACCGTGGGGGTTGTTGTCATGCAAGTAGCCAAGGCAATCGTGAAGGTACTGCTCCCAAAGGTAGTGACCCTGGGAAACGCGCAGGTCATCATAGATGGCTTTGCCGCGATGGGATTCCCAAACTGCGGTGGGGCTATCGATGGGACTCACATCCCTATCCTGGGACCGGACCACCAGGCCAGCCAGTACATCAATAGAAAGGGCTACTTTTCAATGG
>NW_020709118.1:0-1139 GCF_002925995.2 Terrapene triunguis
ACAGACTAACACGGCTGCTACTCTGAAACCTGTTAAAAAGTTTTGACACTAAGGGTATGTCTACACTACGAGAGTAGTTCGATTTTAGTTAAATCGAATATGTGCAATCGATATTAGAAAGTCGAACGTGTGTGTCTACACTAAGGACAGTAATTCGACTTTGTCAGTCCACACTACCAGGGAAAGCGTCGACATTGGAAGCAGTGCACTGTGGGCAGCTATCCCACAGTTCCCGCAGTCCCCGCTGCCCAGTGGAATTCTGGGTCGAGCCCCCAATGGCTTCTGGGTAAAAAATTGTGGCGAGGGTGCTTTTGGGTAACTGTCGTCATCCGTCAGTCACTACCGCCCTGCCTCCCTCCCTGAAAGCGCCGGCGGGAAATCAGTTCGCGCACTTTTTGATCAGTGACAGCGCGGACGCCACAGCACTGCGATCATGGATCCCGCTGCGACCATCGCTGCAGTTGTGGCCGTTCTCAACGCCTCGCACCTTATCATACACCTTTCCCAGAGGCAGATGCAGAGAAATCAGGCGAGGAGGCTACGGCAGCGGAGTGAGGGCCTGAAGTCGGAGAGTAGCACAGAGCTGTCAGAAACCACGACACCCAGCGCCGAGGACATCACGTTTGCAATGGGGCATGTGGATTTTGTTGAACGGCGATTCTGGGCCCGGGAAACAAGCACGGACTGGTGGGACCGCATAGTGCTTCAGGTCTGGGATGAATCCCAGTGGCTGCGAAACTTTCGCATGCGGAAGGGGACTTTCCTCGAACTTTGTGAGTTGCTGTCCCCTGCCCTGAAGCGCAAGGACACCCGCATGCGAGCAGCCCTCACTGTCCAGAAGCGAGTGGCCATAGCCCTCTGGAAGCTTGCAACGCCGGACAGCTACCGGTCAGTCGCGAACCACTTTGGCGTGGGCAAATCTACCGTGGGGGTTGTTGTCATGCAAGTAGCCAAGGCAATCGTCAAGGTACTGCTGTCAAAGGTAGTGACCCTGGGAAACGCGCAGGCCATCATAGATGGCTTCGCTGCGATGGGATTCCCAAACTGCGGTGGGGCTATAGATGGGACTCACATCCCTATCCTGGGACCGGGCCACCAGGCCAGCCAGTACATCAATAGAAAGGGCTACTTTTCAATGG
>NW_020709119.1:0-4165 GCF_002925995.2 Terrapene triunguis
AAAAAAAAAAAAAAAAAGGACATTAGTTTTGAATTATGGGCCAGCATCATCCACCTCTAAATATTAAGAATGATTTCCTTCTACAGACAGTATGAATAGAAAGGGAACAGTTTAGTAAATTACATGCCTTTTTACATCTGCTGTTCAAATGCTAAGAAACACAATCAATTAATTAAGGTACAACCTTAATTATAGTGGGATGAATCTCAGACATTTCAGAAAGCCATTTTTTTACATTAGGGTATATCTATACAGCAGCTGGGAGGGTCATTCCCAGCTTGGGTAGATATACACATGCTAGTTCTGCTCAAGCTAGCATGCAAAAAGTAGCAGCATGGCCACAGTGGCTCAGGCTAGTTACCTGAGTACAATCCTGCCATACCCCCTGGGTAGGTACTCAGGCAGCTGAGCTGCCACACCACCACTGCTATTTTTAGCACACTAGTTCAACCACTCCTAGCATGTGTATGTCTACCAGAGCTGAGAATCAGCACCCCAGCTGCTGTGTAGACATACCCATAATGGTCAGTGGCTTATACATGATTAGTGCTTCAAGGACTGTCATAACTGTTCATCATATCAGAGCCTAGGACACTAGACTTTGTTTTCCTACTTAATTGAGTTTAATCTGTGATTGTTAACTTGATTAATTCCATTTACCTTTATAGGGTTAACAAAAATAAAAACCACTTTTGGCTGCAAAGACCCAAAATGTACAGTAGTGTTCTATTTAGGGACCATTCTTTCTTACTCTATTGGTACAGACACTAGAGAATATCATGGGAAGATTCATGTTGCAATGTCATTGAGCCTGACAGGGATCCTGTAAACTTTAGCAGTAATTTTGAATTTAATCTAGAATTTTAGGAGTTACTTATATAAAACTCTAAATTTATTCCAGCAAATTTACTTGAGCTACTGCCTCTTGTGGTTGGACTTCACATTCCTTATTTGTTTCTGGGGTAACTGCAGCATCTGAGGCACTGTATAAACTCACAGGAGGCACATTCTCAGCCCCAGAAAGAGGAGTAGGGGGAAAGAAAGGGAGAGAGAGCAGAAAATACAACATACAATGAAAGTGGTCAGGAGGACAAATTAGCCATGTCTTGACATGGGATTTTTAATTACTATAAACTAGGGCTGTCAACCTATTAAAAAAATTAATCATGATTCATCGCACAATTAAAGAATAGAGCACCGTTTATTTAAATATTTTTGGATGTTTTTTACATTTTCAAATATATTGATTTCAATTACAACACAACACAGTGTACAGTACTCACTTTATATTTTTTATTACAAATATTTTCACAGTAAAAAACAAAAGAAATAGTGCTGCAGTGCAATCTCTATCATGAAAGTTGAACTTACAAATGTAGAATTATGTACAAAAAAAACCCTGCATTCAAAGATAAAACAATGTAAAACTTTAGAGCCCACAAGTCCACTCAGTCCTACTTCAGCCAATCACTCAGACAAACAAGTTTGGTTACAATTTGCAGGAGATAATGTTGCCCGCTTCTTGATTACAAAGTCACCTGAAAGTGAGAACAGGAGTTCGCATGGTACTGTTGTAGCCGGTGTCACAAGATATTTAGGTGCCAGATACTCTAAAGATTCATATGTCCGTTCATGCTTCAACCTCCATTCCAGAGGCCATGTGTCCATGCTGATGACAGGTTCTGCTCAATAACGATCCAAAGCAGAGCAGACTGACTTATGTTCATTTTCATCATCTGAGTCAGATGCCACCACCAGGTTGATTTTCTTTTTTTTGGTGGTTGGGTTCTGTAGTTTCTGCATCGAGTGTTGCTCTTTTAAGACTTCTGAAAGCATGCTCCACACCCCAATTCCAATCAGATTTTGGAAGGCATTTCAGATTCTTAAACCTTGGGTTGAGTGCTGTAGCTATCTTTTAGAAATCTCATATCGGTACCTTCTTTGCGTTATGTCAAATCTGCTGTGAAAGTGTTCTTAAAATGAACAACATGTGCTGGGTCATCATCTGAGACTGCTATAACATGAAATATATGGCAGAATGTGGATAAAACAGAACAGGAGACACACAGTTCTCCCCGAAGGAGTTCAGTTACAAATTTAATTAATGCACTATTTTTTTAAATGAGCATCATCAGCATGGAAGCATGTCCTCTGGAATGGTGGCTGAAGCACGAAGGGGCATATGAATATTTAGCATATCTGGTAAGTAAATACCTTGCAATGCCGGCTAGAAAAGTGCCATGCAAATGCCTATTCTCACTTTCAAGTGACACTGTAAATAAGAAGCGGGCAGCATTATCTCCCATGAATGTAAACAAACGTATTTGTCTTAGCGGGTGGCTGAACAAGAAGTAGGACTGAGTGGACTTGTAGGCTCTAAAGTTTTACACAGTTTTGTTTTTGAGGGCAGTTATATAACAAAAAGAAATCTGCATTTGTAAATTACACTTTCACAATAAGGAGATTGCACTACAGTAGTTGTAAGAGGTGAATTGAAAAATACTATTTCTTTTATCATTTTTACAGTACAAATATCTGTAATAAAAATATAAAGTGAGCACTGTACACTTTGTATTCGGTGTTCTAATCGAAATGAATATATTTGAAAATGTAGACAAATATCCAAAAATATTTAATAAATTTCAATTGGTATTCTAGTGGTTAACAGTGCGATTAATCACGATTAATTTTTTTGAGTTAATCGCATGAGTTAACTGTGACTAATTGACAGCCCTAATATAAACTATTCTACATGCCCCTCTACCTATATTTCTTATAGGTGACAAAGAGAGGATCTTCATGAAGGATTTGAATGGAGAGGGTATCAGCTCTGCAGACTAGTGCAACAGACTTCTCATGTCATTTAGAGATAATTATAATAAATGCAGAATTATGTTTCTTTGGTGCATCAAACCAAACTACATTGTGTCACTTGACTAGAGTTTCCTTTGATAAACAGAGAAAGATTGTGATCCACATACCATCTCATATTAAGCAGCAGTAGGGATGAATAAGCCAAAAACTGCTACAGGGTTAGCGTAGGAAAGCAAAACAGACACTTGCCAAGTCACTACTCAACAGTAACATCCTCATTCCTTAATCAACACTCTCCCAAAACCAGGAAATCAAAGCTAAAATAAGGTTTTCTGATATGCATGGAAATCTCCAATTTGATCACTGAGTAAATTCTACTTACCATATACTAGAAAGTTCCATTCCAGCATCAGGATTAAGGCAAAATTTCCATAGTGAACAGAGAAAGGTGGGAGTTTTGGGGGGTTGGGAGGAGCAGGTAATACACCTCACTGACATAACAGATATAAGAGTCATAGGTAGCCTAATCTAAGCATTAAGGGAGTTTAGGGGCTGCTCTTCTCAGGTTGCATATCAATTTAAAGGAGGGAACTTTTGAATGTCTTTGAAACACACAGAGCAAAATCCTTCACCACTAGAGGAAGATGTTGTAAGAGCTGTTTTAAAATTATCCCTTCCAAAAGCCAAGTCTGGAAAGTAGGTCTGTCTATAGGAACAAAGGTTTCTCCCCATGGCACACTCATCTCCTGACTCAGACTCAAAAAATCAAACACAGTATCACTTTGATTTCCGATATTGCCTATACTGAGCAACTGTATTCTGGTCTGGAGATGGATTTCGTCCCACAGACCTCTTCGGTTACTACACCTGAACTAAGATCCTCGCCAAGGCCGATCACTGAACCTCGCACCCAAAACCTTGTCCACCGCCTTGCTGTTCGCAGAGCTGCGGCCATCGCCCCAGCGGGGACGGGGAGCTGCGTGCCACCCTCAGCGCGGATGTGGGGGTTTACACCACGGGTGTAGTGACACAAATTGCTCACTGGTGGGAAAATGTGCCGGCTGCTGTTTTTGTCCTTACAGGGGCCATCTCCGGGCAGGCTCAGGCAGGGCTTCCCACTGCCGCCGGCGGAACCGCGATGCCCCAGGAGGGGGTGCAGAGCAGGATGCCCCCCCCCCCCGCCGTGTGGCTGTGACAGGATCACCCTTATGGGGGGGGGGTCACACACCTCCCCTCCCCTCACCCGGGGTCTCCCTCGGCCACCGCCACGCGGGGGGTGGGGGGTAGCACTGCTGCCCACAGAGCGCGGGGAGGCGCCCACCCGCGGCCAGGCTCCCACCGAGAGAGGTAA
>NW_020709120.1:0-3156 GCF_002925995.2 Terrapene triunguis
AAAAAAAAAAAAAAAGACATTAGTTTTGAATTATGGGCCAGCATCATCCATCTCTAAATATTAAGAATGATTTCCTTCTACAGACAGTGACTATAAAGGGAACAGTTTAGTAAATTACATGCCTTTTTACATCTCCTGTTCAAATGCTAAGAAACACAATCAATTAATTAAGGTACAACCTTAAATTATAGTGGGATGAATCTCAGACATTTCAGAAAGCCATTTTTTTACATTAGGGTATATCTATACAGCAGCTGGGAGGGTCATTCCCAGCTTGGGTAGATATACACATGCTAGTTCTGCTCAAGCTAGCATGCAAAAAGTAGCAGCATGGCCACAGTGGCTCAGGCTAGTTACCTGAGTACAATCCTGCCAAACCCCCTGGGTAGGTACTCAGGCAGCTGAGCTGCCACACCACCACTGCTATTTTTAGCACACTAGTTCAACCACTCCTAGCATGTGTATGTCTACCAGAGCTGAGAATCAGCACCCCAGCTGCTGTGTAGACATACCCGTAATGGTAAGCGGCTTATACATGATTAGTGCTTCAAGGACTGTGAATGTGTAGAGTCATAACTGTTCATCATATCAGAGCCTAGGACACTAGACCTTGTTTTCCTACTTAATCGAGTTTAATCTGTGATTGTTAACTTGATTAATTCCATTTACCTTTATAGGGTTAACGAAAATAAAAACCACTTTTGGCTGAAACGACCCAAAATATACAGTAGTGTTCTATTTAGGGGCCATTCTTTCTTACTCTATTGGTACAGACACTAGAGAATATCATGGGAAGATTCACGTTGCAATGTCATTGAGCCTGACAGGGATCCTGTAAACTTTAGCAGTAATTTTGAATTTAATCTAGAATTTTAGGAGTTACTTATATAAAACTCTAAATTTATTCCAGCAAATTTACTTAGCTACTGCCTCTTGTGGTTGGACTTCACATTCCTTATTTGTTTCTGGGGTGACTGCAGCATCTGAGGCACTGTATAAACTCACAGGAGGCACATTCTCAGCCCCAGAAAGAGGAGTAGGGGGGAAAAAAAGGGAGAGGGAGCAGAAAATACAACATATAATGAAAGTGGTAAGGACGACAAATTAGCCATGTCTTGACATGGGATTTTTAATTACTATAAACTAGGGCTGTCAACCAATTAAAAAAATTAATCATGATTAATCGCACAATTAAAGAATAGAGCACCATTTATTTAAATATTTTTGGATGTTTTCTACATTTTCAAATATATTGATTTCAATTACAACACAGAACACAAAGTGTACAGTACTCACTTTATATTTTTTATTACAAATATTTTCACAGTAAAAAACAAAAGAAATAGTGCTGCAGTGCAATCTCTATCATGAAAGTTGAACTTACAAATGTAGAATTATGTACAAAAAAACCCTGCATTCAAAAATAAAACAATGTAAAACTTTAGAGCCCACAAGTCCACTCAGTCCTACTTCAGCTAATCACTCAGACAAACAAGTTTGGTTACAATTTGCAGGAGATAATGTTGCCCGCTTCTGGATTACAAAGTCACCTGAAAGTGAGAACAGGAGTTCGCATGGTACTGTTGTAGCCGGCGTCACAAGATATTTACGTGCCAGATACTCTAAAGATTCATATGTCCATTCATGCTTCAACCACCATTCCAGAGGCCATGCGTCCATGCTGATGACAGGTTCTGCTCGATAACGATCCAAAGCAGAGCAGACCGACTTATGTTCATTTTCATCATCTGAGTCAGATGCCACCAGCAGGTTGATTTTCTTTTTTTGGTGGTTCGGGTTCTGTAGTTTCCGCATCAAGCGTTGCTCTTTTAAGACTTCTGAAAGCATGCTCCACACCCCAATTCCAATCAGATTTTGGAAGGCATTTCAGATTCTTAAACCTTGAGTTGAGTGCTGTAGCTATTTTTTAGAAATCTCACATCGGTACCTTCTTTGCGTTTTGTCAAATCTGCTGTGAAAGTGTTCTTAAAATGAACAACATGTGCTGGGTCATCATCTGAGACTGCTATAACATGAAATATATGGCAGAATGTGGGTAAAATAGAACAGGAGACACACAGTTCTCCCCCAAGGAATTCAGTCTCAAATTTTTATTAATGCACTATTTTTTTAAATGAGCATCATCAGCATGGAAGCATGTCCTCTGGAATGGTGGCCAAAGCACGAAGGGGCAGATGAATATTTAGCATATCTGGGAAGTAAATACCTGCCAAGTCACTGCTCAACAGTAACATCCTCATTCCTTAATCAACACTCTCCCAAAACCAGGTAATCAAAGCTAAAATAAGGTTTTCTGATATGCATGGAAATCTCCAATTTGATCACTAATTAAATTCTACATACCACATACTAGAAAGTCCCTTTCCTGCATCAGGATTAAGGCAAAAGTTCCATAGTGGACAGAGAAAGGTGGGGGTTTTGGGGGGTTGGGAGGAGCAGGTAATACACCTCACTGACATAACAGATATAAGAGTCATAGGTAGCCTAATCTAAGCATTAAGGGAGTTTAGGGGCTGCTCTTCTCAGGTTGCATATCAATTTAAAGGAGGGAACTTTTGAATGTCTTTGAAACACACAGAGCAAAATTCTTCACCACTAGAGGAAGATGTTGTAAGAGCTGTCTTAAAATTATCCCTTCCAAAAGCCAAGTCTGGAAAGTAGGTCTGTCTATAGGAACAAAGGTTTCTCCCCATGGCACACTCATCTCCTGACTCAGACTCAAAAAATCAAACACAGTATCAGTTTGATTTCCGATATTGCCTATACTGAGCCACTGTATTCTGGTCTGGAGATGGATTTGGTCTCACAGACCTCTTCGGTTACTACACCTGAACTAAGATCCTCGCCAAGGCCTATCGCTGAACCTCGCACCCAAAACCTTGTCCACCGCCTTGCTGTTCGCAGAGCTGCGGCCATCGCCCCAGCGGGGACGGGGAGCTGCGTGCCACCCTCAGCGCGGACGTGGGGGTTTACACCACGAGCAAAGAAGATCCGTCTCTGGGAACCCCACCGGAGAGCGGGGTGTAGTGACACAAATTGCTCACTGGTGGGAAAATGTGCCGGCTGCTGTTTTTGTCCTTACAGCGAGGGTAGCACCGCTGCCCACAGAACGCGGGGAGGCGCCCACCCGCGGCC
>NW_020709121.1:0-7237 GCF_002925995.2 Terrapene triunguis
TTTACCTGTTGAGAGACCTGCTTAGCTCTCTCCCTCTATGCAATTGACAGAGAGAAAATAAAGCATCTGACTTGCTGTACCCAAACAAAAAGTAAGAACTGTGTTTTTTTCCGACAATTTGGGGGCTCGTCCGGGATGGCAACGCCCGCAGAGGCACCGGCAGCTGCTACGGATCGTTCCCCTTCGAATCCCATGGCGCCACAATAGAGGTAGGAGACCTTTTGAAATCTCTATTGGGGTGTTGGAGGAGGACTGTCCGTGGGGCCGTCTGTCCCTGTTGGGCTCACGCCATCCGAACTTATTGACTGTGCAGCAAGGTCAGATGCTGAGCGGCTTAGGGGAATTATTGCCGCCCACTGTATGCATATGCGAGGTGCATAGGTATGCACTGGTGTTGAGGGGTTGTTACCGCCTCAGGAGGGGTTTTTACCACCTCGAGTGATGCATCGAGGTACTTGGAAATAGTACCTGGAGGTACTTGGGAATAGTACCTGGAATAAGGCCTTGGTGTGTGTGTGTGTGTGTGTACACCAGTGTGAATTGAGTGTTACCGGAAGATGCCCAGAGTACTCTGCGAAGTCTTTTGGCTCGTGACCAGAACTACTCTAACGCAAGTCCAGTAACTAGAGGATCTTTTAGGAGATCCGACCCACGGTAAGCTAACTCGGCCTGGCATCGTCCGGCGAGGAGGCTACCTGGGTCTAGGAGTGTGTGAACCCATCTTCCCTCCCCTTTTCCTCTCCGTGTGAGCCACTGACAGTCTGATCATCTCACTGGATGCAACAGAGTAAGCGGTGCCGTCTCTCTGAGATTAGCCGACGCTCTTTGCTGAAGGGAGGTGTAGGAGGGTCGTGGCCATCCTCGTTAGCCTCTCCTGTGTGAGTACCCTGTAGGGAGAGATCCTTAGTTTATGTGCCGCTAGAGCGGACAGGGCATCCTCCTCCCTGTGTGTGTGATTGGAAAATGGGTGGGGGACAGTCTAAGGATTCCCTCTCACCCCCTAAGGGTACCCCAGCTTATTTCATGTACGTACATTATGGTCCTAAAACCTGCAGGTATTTAAAGAATTGGAATCATTACACGCGTGAAAAATTCATCTAAACAATGCCCACTAGAAGGTACCTTCAATCTAGATAAGATCATACATCTCAGGAGCTTTTAATCACCAAAAAGCCTCTGACACACAATGGGAGCAATTTGTCTATTGAGGAAAGGAATGGGTTAATTTGAAATTCAGCTTGGTCCAGAGATAAAGAGAAAGTTAATCTGCATTCAAGGTCAAGAATCAATGCAGACCAGGCTAAGTACAAAGAAAAACTGCTTTCGGCCCCAGCTGGCTGTGAAAAAAATATAGATATAGTCAAACCAAAGGCAATACAAGTTACAGTGCTGAGATTACATTTGCAAAGCTTAACTGTCCAGTGAGATCCAACAGTCTGCCTTTGCGACCCTGGAGCCGGCGTGGTTTGGGGACGCTGAAGAAGCCACAGGCAGCCAGCCTGGACTGGAATCACTGAAAAGACGCCCCAGGAGACCTCAGGGTGTAAAAGAACTGCCCTCCCAAGAGAGGAAGCAAGTTGGAGATTGCACAGCACCTTCTCTCAACGTTATACACAGACGTGGCCAGTCTGGACGTACGTGTGTGAGTATGAAAGTGTGCCTACTCTCAGCCGCAGTAAGTCTGAGAACCGGAGAGGGATTTAGCATTCCTCTCTCCACCCCGGTTGACCGGGAAGGGTGTCAGGTGGATCTACCCCAGTCGTAGCAGGACTGGGCAATAGAGAAGTTGGAGTAATAGGAAGAGTTGTGTACTTGATAACTAGAATTGAGCAATTAAGAGCATAGATCATGAACCAGGCAGCAACTCAAACCTATGCCCAGGGCAAGTTGCAAGCCTTGAGACAGGACTTCCAGGCAGAAAAGGAAGCACTGGCTAAGCAAGTACCGGTCCTTCAGGGACTTGTCAGAATTTAACCATTTGTGTTTGCATATGCTGTAACAGCAGTGTGTTTGCCACAAGAGAAAATTGAATAGTTAAACGCCAATGGGCCATGCGTTTTGCCCAAGTGGCAAGCCTCACGAGGGAGGACTCGGGTAGCCTTGTGAGTAAGAATGTTTAAGAGAAGAGACCAAGAAGGGTGGGGGCTAGCTGAGAAGCCCACCCTCCTATCTAAATTGGTAGTGAAAAAGCCGGAGCCCATGGAAGGGACGGTTCAGCGAGAAAAGCAGGATCGGGCCCAAGCGGGCAGGCAATAGATAGAGAGATTGGAAAACAGGTTGGAAACTGAGGGCATAGTGGAAGGAAAGGAGTAAGTAATTATAAGCATGGGGATTTCAAATCCCCAGGATAATAATTGGAATGGTAAAATGTGTGTAAGACAGAGTCTTTGTACCAAGGTGCAAGGCTCTCCTTTCTTCTGCTGAATAAAGCAACCTTTCCTTATCCCTGTCTGGCTGTTATTGGCTCTCAGCTAGGTGGACTCGATATTTCGGTGACAGTTACTGGCGACTCCGGTTAATGAATTTCTGTCTTATACATTTGGGCGTTAGGTGTGTGGACGGAACTGAGCCTCTCATTCGTAATTCCTCAGAGTGGAAGCCATCGCGTGCGATGAAGCTCTGAGGTCGAATTGGGATCCTTCTCTCCCGTCCCCTGTAGCGGTCAGTATTAGTAGAAATTCCTGTAATAGGATCCTATTAGGCCATAATTCCCTCTGTTCTCTGTGTAATTCTCTGTTAGAGTGTCAGCAGGCAGATAGGTGGGTCTCTGGTAAAACTCTTTAAGGATAGCCCTTTGAATTATATGTTAAGTAAATGGCCTTAACCCGGTGTTCAGAAAAGAATGTGGAAGAGACGCTTGTTGCAGCTTTGTACCCAGGATTGGCCAGCCCTGGGCACTGATTGGCCTGAATCTGGATCTTTTGACATTCCGACTTACTTAACTCCCTTGCGCCTGGTACTGGAAAACCAGGCACCGGGACAAATAGATTATTGGTTTTTGTGGGATCTGTGTTTTATAAGTTTGAGATGAATTGGTATTGTTTAAAATTGCAAAAACCAAGAATACTTTTGCCAGACACAGGAAACTAGTGTTGTTTAATATGGTGTTTAGCATTTAATCCTTAAGGTGACTTAATGCTTTACAAGATTTAAAATGTTTTAACTAAAGACCAAAGGTTGTGGCTGCAGAAGGGTAGTCAAAGCCAGGAGAATAAAAGATTTGAATTTGTTTTTGGGTAACAAAATAACAGATAAAAGATCTGGTAAAAAGAGAGAGAAGGACAGTGCTCCTGGCTCTGTGTGGTCGAGCTGTCACTTTACTAGGAGTCCATGGAGATTTTGTAAGCACAAACGAAACAGTTACAACTTGTGTAGAAATTGATGTGGCTAGTGTTGTGGAAATTGAATTGTGGATAGGATGTGCATTTTCCCCAGAACATGTGCAGTGTATATTGTAGCAGAGGTAAAAGAAATGCAAACCTACCAATATAGGTTGTGTTGTCTCTTTCAGATCACTGGGTGTTTGAAAGCAGGAGTTAGAAGTAAAAGGCAATCAAAAATCTGGGAAAGTTAATTGTGTCCCTTTTTAAGTAAGAATCTTTAAGCTGTGGATAGCTTTGGATCTGGAAGCAAGCCAGAAAGCATCTGTATTAATGCAATTTTCTAACTAATAAGGTAGAAGCCACTGAAACCTGGGCTGCCTATGAAACAAATACAAGGAAATATGGGGTAATTCCTCTGTTTTGTCTAAAATCAACAAGAGTATGTGTATATAAAGGAAATATTTTAAGCAATGACTGACTACCCAGAAGGGGTAGACCTCTGTTCTTTTGTCTTTCAGATCATCAGAGAAAACGGATGCCAGCTGAACAGCATTCAGTGTACCATGCATTTACTGGTACAATAGGAATTATTTTTGTGTTCTTTGTCCTGTCTTGTGGTGTTTGTCTTGTGGCCAAAATTGTTGGGTTTAATATTTTCATAAGACAGTCTAGTTCAAAATTAAATAGAAGGGTTAAATCAAAAAGCAGATACTTGTTTTATTCAACTTGGAATACAAAAAGTGTTTGGATAAATCAGGAAAATGTGATATACTAAAGTCTAATACAGTTGCTTAAGTAAGAAAAAGAAACTTCATTGGCCAGATTTTTTTAATTGAAAAAAACTGTTGTTAAAATTTGCATACCAACAGTCTTTGGAAGCAAGGACATGGAAGGTTAACCCACTCCCCATATTGCCCATGAGATCCTTCTGGCTACCTCAGATTTCTAGCCAGAGGGCTGGGGAGGGAGGAAAGCTATTGGACACCTGAGGTTGTACCGAGTGAACTCCTCAAAAGTGGGTGTGCTTGTCCTGGTTTGTTGCTCCAAAGCTCTGTAATAAAGTTATTTTACTGGAAGGGTGTACATGGCATACATTGAATAATAAGACTAATGTACTGTATAATGGCAATGTGTATGTGTTCATTGTTGGGAAAAGGTGTATGAGTGAAGAGTGGAAGTCTCCTTTGTAGGTTAAAAGAAGCCAAGAAGGGGAGAAGGAAAAAGAACAGAATGAGTTAACTGAGGAAAAAATAGCTAGCAAGCTCAGTACAAAGATAAGACGCTGGCCCCATCCAAGGATACTACCCACAGCTAAGATTTGGCTGACAGCCAAGAAAAGGGGGGCCTGAATGTGCCCAAGCAACTATGAGATCTGCAAAACACTGCCAGGCACTAATGAAATGTGTTAGGTTTCTTTTCTCACACATAAAAGAAGTGCTACCCAAAGACCCTAGCAGCCCTGCCATTCATTGAAACAAGGAGACTGAGTCTACGTAAAGTCCATCAACAAAAGACTGCTTTGGCTCCACACTGGAAAGGCCCTTTCCAAGTCCTGTTAACCACCAACACCGCTGTGAAGTGCCAAGGACTACCTGCCTGGACCCATGCTTCTCACTGTAAAAAGACCCCTCCACCTCGGGAGGACTCTCCGACTGATGATAAGCCTATTTCTCCTTCTAGCTCTGCTGTGTCTTCTGGACAGCAGGAAAAAAAAAGAAGACAAGGTGAAGTGCTAGTAACCTCTCCCTTGTCCACTGACAGACCTACTGTGCCTTTGGATTTTCCTAGAAGAAGCAAAACCATTACAGGGTGATGTGCTAGTAACCTCTTCCCTGTGTGATGCTAAACCACACTGTTTCAGGAAAAGAGAAGAAGGAACACTTGCTTCATTGGAACCACAAAGTCCAGGGATTCCTGACTACAAGAGACATTAAGAACTGACCCTGGTGAAGAAACAAAGAATTATACACTGGCAGGAAGAAACTTGTGGGACCCATGCTTGGGAACGTGGTATTGATTGGATTTTGGGGTTTATTCTACAGGCTGTGCCCTGTGTTTTGGATAAGTCCTTCAGCATGTATTGCCCTCCCTAATTGGATTTTAAATGATAAGTACCAAAGGCACCTTGTTGTCATTGCCCCTGCCATCTCCTCCATTACACTATTACCCCTGTAACACATCCAAATACAGACAATGCCATATATTTGATAAAACTAATGACTAAGGCCTTCACACTTTAGTGATTTATTTAAATATTGTTTGAAAAAATATATTTTTAAGGTTCAGGATATCCCATATAAGCAAACAATTGAATGGATCAGTGGAGATAAAAGTGTATGATATCACTACCAGTGAACCCCAAGAATCTGTAATTGCAATTGATGGGTTCTATAGCGAATGTTCCTGGAATTTGCACTGTGTTAAATGAGAGAGGCCCTTATTGTTATTTGGTCACCCAATTAGTGAACAATTAAACAAATACCCAAATTGCTCACAGGGGGCTGCCACTAGATTAGCACAACAGAGGGCTTGGGTTATTTCTTCTAGAAAGAAGAGAGACTTGACCGGATCCCTTTGGGATGGGGCCAATAATGCAGCAGCAGTTTGGAATATTTTTAAGAACCAAGAACATGATGAGAAATTGGGGCAACTAGAGAAGGCCATTGGCCTTGTTTCTTGAGTACAACTAACCCAGGTACAGGCTGGAGTTGGTGAGTTACATGTTATTTCCGCCCTTAGTTCAATGACCCAGAAGTTGCTGACAGAGATGGTATTGAATATCACTGAGGCTGGGAAGGCATTGCAGTGGGATCTAGCATGTTCAGGCTTGGCCCACTGCCCTTACAGACACATCAGGAGTACCATCTGATCTGTGGCCATGGAGACATACTTGGAGACTTTCTGGGTGGAAGTGCAGACGTTCTCAGTGCTCCTTCCAAGCATATGGACCGGTTGGGGGGGTGTGGGCTCCCACATACCGAATCCTGCCGGGTCCATGGGGAGGATGCATGTGGGATTGGGTAATTCACCGAGACATCTGGGAAATTAGACCTCCTGGTATGCCCAATCGATTTTTAGTCAGTGCTCCTGGGATTACACCTGACATTTGGATGGGGTTAGGGAGTCAATGGACATTTTGGCCGTTAGAACCCCCACAGCTTAAGTGTATCCGTAAACTGAAGCCAGGAGAAGTTGTTACTCTTCATGACTACGTTTGCTGGGAGGGTAGGGGACAAGGAACTACCCTGACAGAACACTTAATTTTTTCAAGCTAATGACAGCTGTGTGTATGTTAATGCCACCACATTGCAAGACATACATTTTAATCTCATTACCACTGCAGGCAATCATATTATTTACTGGCCTGCAGATAGAATTTTGCAAGTAGTCCTTAGGTTCCAGATACCCTTTAATTGGACTAGTTTAGTACCTGATTGATTTCAAAATTTGCTTTCACTGTTACCAGAGGTTCAGAAAATCTCTGAAGTACAAGGGCAAATTCACATGCTTCAAAATATATATCAAGTTGAAAAGTATGCCTTTCAGACAGCTTATAGAGTATTCACCTTATGTACTAAGTATGATGTATTGTGTTATATGACTAAGATTGTACAACAACCCCATCATATTATTGCTATGGGAATGTTATTGCTTGTGTTGTTGTTAGCTAGTGTAGGAGTATGTTATTGTTGTTGTAAAGGACGTAATAATAGTAATACCTTTCATGTCCATGCTCATCATGCATTGTCATTACATCCAATCAAAACCCCTAAGGTTGAAGCATCTGATGTAGAATCTGAATTCCGAGGTTTAATGCAAATAGAGATTTGAAAATGTTTGTTGTACTAGTAGTACAAAAGGGGGAGTTGTGGAAGCAGAGAAAGAACTGACAGGAAGGGGATGCAATGCATGAC
>NW_020709122.1:0-7054 GCF_002925995.2 Terrapene triunguis
CAAAATAACATTGCCTTTGCTAAGATCTGCTTGGTCAGTAGAAATGCCAGATGTTGAAGCAATAACTGAATAATTATGTTTCATCCAATGTTTCAAATTGAACAAAGAATCCCTGTTCCTATTGTGTTTCTCCTGAAGGGAAAACAGTCTTCCCACAGATCCAACCTTGAGTTTATGAAATATTGGCACATGTCACTATAATGATATGGCATCCTTCCACCTCCCTTCCAAGGGACCAATGCCCTGCCTTAAGACATAAAGGAGACAATCTCTATTTTCATATGCTTTCACTGTTTCTTTGCTTTATCCCCTAGACATGTACCTGTCGGACAATCAAAGGAGTTACTCCATTCCTATGGACCCCAAATCAGAATTCAACATATATATTTTATATTAATAACATTTTATCAAAGTATTAATTAAATGTTAACTTGCTAATTTGAGACCATGGGCGGAGACATTATGTAACCTTTTAACCATTGGCTAATGTGCTATCTTGTCTTGCTGCAAAACCTATCCTGGGGTGTGGAACTGCCTACCCCATCACTTTCCCCCGCCCATGGAAAATCTATATATTTCATTGTAATCAATTGATTGACAGTGTCTCTGAGCCTAATAAGCCAGGTGACACTCCGCCAGCGCTGTGTGTAATAAACCCCTATGCTTTGACCTCTACACGGTGTGGATTTATGTCCTTCAGTTTGGGGGCTCGTCCGGGATGCAAGTTTGTGAACTGGCTGAGGATCTGAGACTGAAATCCAAAAGAGGTGAGTATGTTTACTTTACCACCTCATTAGGCCAGGGATAGAAGTCTCTCATCCCCTTTCAGACACATCTTGTTTCCTTTTTAATTTGTGTGAAGGACCTTAGACACATGTGGTCAAAGCAGTGGGGTTAAATAAGGGTACCACTTGGGAGGGAAGACTTGTGCAAGAGAGTCATGTACTGTTTAAACAACTAAGGGGTGTGTTACGGAGAACTTGAATAACCCACCAGCAAGCGATTGGCCGTGAGTTAAGCCCAGGACTGGCTGGGTACGCAAGCGGTAGGCAGTGCAAACTGGTGGTCCATTTCCTCATTGCACGTAACATTGCAAGTCCTAGGGGAGTGCCCCCCCCCCAGGCATGTGACGTACATGCTTTCGAATAGCACAAAGTCTCCAACCAATAAGTCCGGCATGTGTGTGTAAGACACGCTTGGTATTAAGGGTGGGGAGACGTCCTCATGAAATTCAAGGCTGTGGGGAGTTGGAACCATAGCATAAAAAGGGGGAAAAGTAACTCCTCATAAAGGCTGACAAGCATTTAGGGGGGGAAAACGCAAGTTCCCTTCAAGGTCAGCAGCCGGGGTGACGAAAAACCCATGGCGTCAAAAGGAGAGGCAATAATTAGTCCTCGAGAGTACTTGGAATATAAACATGTTAAAACTCGGCAGGCAGCAGCTAAAAAAGCAAACTACTCTGCAGCCGGACCAGAGGCAGATCTAGTTACTTGGTGGAATCATCAGAGAAGTAACAAAACAGACAAAGCAGTAATAGTTTTATTGAATATTCTTAATATAAAGGAGAAAGGAATTGCAACGTTAAGATCTCAAAACCAGGCTCTGAGAAATAAGAGCCTATGTTCTAAAATATGTAACTGTCTGGAAATTGGAAAAATCCCAGAGAAAAAGAATCACCATGTCTGGGACACACCTCCAGATTGGGAGGGGGAGAGCAAACTCCTGGCATATGCCAGCCCACCGCTCCGCCGATTAACTATCTGTGGAAAAACTCAGCAGCACAAAGCAGAGGGGAGGAATCAGAACCCCCTCCATACATTTCTTCAAATGACAGGCCAAATTTAAGCACCCACAAAGATAATAAAGGAGCACCACAAGAATTAATTACCCCAAGGGAGCAAGTACAGCGTATGGCTCCAATCAAAACACAGCTAAGGAGGTTCAGAAATGTTAACACGGAGGGTAAACCAGTAAGGGGACATAGAACAGAAACAACTGAAATTTACCGTCCCTTCACCCCCCAGGAAAAACAGGCACTACTGTCTGATTTACCCGAACTCAAGCGTAATAACAAGAATACTGAGTTCTGGGACAAGCTGGATGGCCTGACTGAAATACATGGCCTCCATAGGAAGGACGTTCACATCCTGGTCAAGTTCAAGTGCCTCAGGGATGTGTGGGAGAACCTAGATAATAAATGGAAGACAGGGCGCTGGGCTGAAGATCGTAACCCCAACCCAGCGGGAGGGAATCAGGCTGAAGAACCAGCAGAAATCCCAAACCCTGACGCAGGCACTGTAACAAAATTTAGGAATGCACTAGCTGTTGTTCTAGGAGCCCAGACCACTAACTGGGGGGCTCTGCAGTCTGTAGTTCAGCAGAAGGGGGAGTCTGCCATGTCCTATGCTGAAAAGAAATGGAATGCATTCCAAGCTTATTCAGGTCTGGAGAATATAACATCCCAAGACCATGATGTATTCCTTCAAATCCTAAAGGAAGGGCTGTCTGCAGATCACCAAGCAGTCCTGGCATTAGGCATCTCAGTGGGGGAGACATACTCAGCAGTAATGAAATGGGCCACAAAAGTAAAAAACAAAAAAAAACAAAAAAAAAAGGAAGGTAGCAGCAACCACACCCTCCGAAGAAATTGTAGCAGTTCATGCAGTCAGAACCACTATCTGCTTCACATGCAATAAGCCTGGACATCTGGCACGTGACTGTAAAAATAAAATCAAAACATGCAGTAGTTGTAAAAGGAGCTCAGGGGAGTAATCAACCCCAGAGCTAGCTGCACTGAATGGGCCAAAGGGTCCAAACAGGAAAGATCATCTCAAAATATAGCCATAGTTGCCAGTAATAAAGTAATAATACCAGAGTGGGGGGAGAGCCCAGTAGAAACCCTGTGTTCCCTTCACCCTGAAGTGTGGGCAACAAATAAACAAAATTGTGGGCTAGTAAACATGAAGCCTATATCTGTAGAAGGACCATTTAAAAACCCTAAACAGACTGTTCATGTATCTTCGCGAGGCAGGATTTAAATTAAGCCAAAAAAAAAAAGCCCAATTGCAACAGCAGCAAGTTTTATACCTAGGGCATAACATATCACAGGGAGAAAAGGCACTCACAATAGACAGAAAGCAAGCAATTTAAAAGTTAAAGAAACCACGAACAGTTAAGAAAGTCCGAAAGGTCCTGGGACTCCTTAATTTCTGTAAAACCTATATACCAGAGTACTCAGAGATGGTGGAACCAATTCAAAACCTCACTGGGGGGGAAAGCCTGCAAATGAGTTAGTAATATGGGGCACAGAGCAAGAGGCGGCATTTATAAAAATAAAACAGGCTTTAGCCTCTGCCCCCAGCCTGGGCTTACCCGATATGGGAAAGCCGTTCCACCTTTACTGTAGCCATAGCGGGACCCAGTATTCTGCTGTACTAACTCAGCTTCAGGGAGACAGACAGCGTCCGGTAGCATACCTATCTACCATAAAACCCCCTGTATCCCAGGGATTACCGGAGTGCATAGCAGTTCTAGATTGTGCTACGTGGGCTGTGAAAGCTTGTGAATCATACACTCTTACGGGGAAATTAGTGCTTCATACACCCCATACACTTATTGATATCCTCAACACCAGGCAACTAAGATCTATAACAGATGCCCGCAGGAGTCAGTGGGAATCAACATTGTGCTTGCAAAACCCTAACTACTCCATAGTAAGAGACAAGGAAATAAATGTAGCCGAATGTCTGAACATAGAAGGAGAGGTACACGAATGTCTTATAAATGAAGAAAAGAAAATATTAGAAAGAATTAAAAAAAAGCCATTACAGAATCCAAATATAGTTTTGTATGTAAATGGGTCAAAAAAGTATAAAAATGAAGTGCCACACACTGAATGGGCAGTGGTACTCAGTAATGGGACAGTGATAGCGTCAGGTCAGATGGAAGAATCAAAGTCAGCACAAGAAGCGGAGCTAACAGCCCTCACAGAAGCTTTGAGAGTGGGGGAAGGCAAGAAGCTCACTGTATACACAGACAGCAGATATGCATTTAAAGTAGTGCATGACTACAAGGACGTGTGGTCACGCAGAGGTTTTATAACAACAACAACTGGCAAGCCAATTAATAATATGGAAGCAGTTCAAAGACTAACAAAAGCTGCCAAACTACCATCAGAACTAGCAGTAGTAAAAATAAAAGCCCACAATAAGATCTCAAGTAAGAAACAAAAAAAAAATTATTGGGCAAATAAACATGCCAAAGAAATTGCACAAGCAAGTCCTATTAAAATTTGTGCAGCTAGAGTGCCAAAAGAAAAAGTAAATTTAAAAAAGCTATATGCAACCATAAGCCCAAAAAAAAAAAGTAAATTGAAAAAACAAGGCTGTGTATATAAAAATCACCTCTGGTATGGGCCAGGGGGGAAGGAGCTGATAGCCCCGAAGTGCATACGGGCTCTATTGCTCCATGCCATCCACTCTCCAGCTCATCTGAGGAAAAAACAAATAAGGGCCGCCCTGGAATACTGGTGGTGGCCAGCCATAAAAAAAAATGCTTTACAATTTCTCAAAAAATGTGTGACATGTGCACAAGTGAATGTGGGAAGAAGAAAAAAGGTGCCTCTGAATCACCAAGCACAACCATGGCAAAATTTGCAAATTGATTTTACTGAACCCTTGCCACAAAGCAGAGGGTACACTTACATTTTGGTAATTATTAACACTTTTACCCGATGGTCATTCCCAACCAAGAATTGTACTGCTACAACAGTAGCTCAAATCCTAGCAAAAGAAATAATACCCAGATGGGGTTTACCACTGTCAATAAACTCTGACCAAGGAACTCACTTTACAGGGCGAGTAATAAAAAAGGCATGCAAGGCACTAGAAATAAAGCAAAAATTCCATATACCATACCACCCTAAAAGCTCGGAAATGGTGAAAAAAATAAATAAAACAATGAAAACAGCCTTAACAAAAGCAGTACTGAATACAGGAGAAGGGTGGGCTCGTGTGCTTCCTGCTGTATTGTACCGAATTAAAGGCAGCCCAAATAGGCTGACTCAACTGACACCCTTTGAGCTAATGACAGGAGGAGCAATGAAAATTCCCAGCACTGTGATCCTCCCTGCGGGGGGGTCAGGGCTTTTTGCAGACAGGCTGCAAAACTACATCAAGGCATTGGACAGAGAGTTAAAAAATTTATACAACCAAGTAAAGGAAAATCAAACCCAGCTGAATAATAATAGCAGTCTGAACAAACCTGCATTTAAAGTTGGGGATTTGGTAATGTGTCACATTTACCCAAAGTTTAAAGGAATTTTAAAGCCAAAATAGCAAGGCCCTATAAGGGTCCTTCTGACTACATGTGCAAAGATTGGGGGAAAATTGGGAACATTTTGGCGTCACCAAAATCAGTTAAAATTGTTTAAATCAGCATCTGTCAATACTAACAATATTTCCACAGATGTTTCCACAGGTGTCTCCACAGGTAAACAACAAAAGGTAAAGGAGAAAGAACTGAAGGGTGACCAGAACAACCAGAGCGACCATGGGGAGGCTTCTGCTGTGGCTCCTGCTGTCCCTGTGGTGCATGAGGAAGGACGCAAGTAGTGTGCCATGTGTGAAGGGGACTACAAAGTCTTGGGCTATCCCTCATTTGAACACAATTACATGGCATATTGCCACGATGGCTTGGGAGGAAACACACAGACCTCAATACTGGAATTGGTGTGGGATTTTGTGGGAAAGAAACCAAACACTCATGAAAGATTATGTGCCAATTATACTGACATGGTACCAGTGGAGGTTGGGCCTGCTGAATCAGGATGGGGCTTACCACTTAAAGCACGGACGAAGGTAACCCCAAATGCAGGGCATACATTTGTTAAACGATGGCCCAAATTAGAATGTTCATGACTGGTAACAATTAACCGGGTTATCAAAGACAGAGTGGAACCACCCGATTGTGTGTCATGCCCTGAACAAATCCCTGTTCCAAAACCAGAATTAATAATAATAGGACCAGTCCTACCGGTCCTCACCTCGGTGGTATTCCACACTTACAGGGTCGAGGTGCGTATTCCTTTAAAGGAAGTGAACAGACAATGTGCAAAGGACAGGCCTCAAATGAGTAAAAACATTACTAGCCTAACAAACCAAATTGGTAAGCGCTTAACTAGACAGAAGAGAGGATTACTAGATACCCTTGCAGGATGGTGACCTCCCTGCCAGTATAGAGGAAGGGTCATGTTATTAAAATAGAAAGTGTTCCATACACTGAGGTCGCTGGAAGAGCATTGTATCCTAGTGAAGGTTGCACCCACTCTGATAAGGAAATTCTGTGAACATGCCCATATAATGTTCTAACGAATCTGTCTAGGTTCGAAGTGGCCATTACTAAGAAACTGGCTCACACGGAGCTGGTCCAAATGAACGGTACCTACTGGTGTGTGACTGCCCAGAACCACTCCATCGAGTTAAATGGAAAGCCCTGCCCCTCAAGACATCCATCCGTGTGCATGACGGTCCCCCGAAGGTCAACCCTGACTGTTGACGGGACGCGGCTCCACCGTACTCCGCCAATGATGGGTAACCTAACATGGAATCAGGAATAGCACTACGGCAGTAAGTATCTAGAGGAGGGTCTACTGGCCCTGCAGGCGAAGATCGAGGAGTTGGTGGCCAAAGCCCAAAGGCATATTTCAAAAGGCCGTCTGAGGTACACTCAGATAGGGGAAACCGTGGACCAGGCCAATGTGAAGTACTCAAAGGCAAGGAACCAAGCAGTGGAGGTTAAAGCAATAATTATGGGCAATGCCATCTCAGGTGACAAGGTCCCCTGGGGATGGATCTGGGTGCTATTTTGTCAAGTTATGTGGAAATTGTCTATCCTAACATTCCTGATGGTACTGGTGCTTTATCGGCGACTCCGCAGTAGGCTGGGTACATTAAAATTGGTATATTTGACCTGGCGAGTTAGGGAACCCTAGGGTCAAGAGGAGGGACTGAAGGGTTAAAATCCATGTGCATGTTATATAACAACCTGGTATATG
>NW_020709123.1:0-1397 GCF_002925995.2 Terrapene triunguis
CTTCAGCCTCTCTCTTTTTCCACCTGGACCCTCCTGGTGGCCCAGTCACCCGAACTTTAGGGCTCGGAGCTGCTAGTTTAACCCGGGGTGCCTCTTCCTTAACTGGTCGGGTCAGCTCCCTCGCCTCTCTATCAGGGCGACAACCTCGTCATAGGTGGAGGGTTCGTTCTGGCTTACCCAGGCATGAAGGTCTGGTGATAGTCCCCTCATGTATCGGTCGATGACCAGAACCGCTAGTATCTCTTTCGGACTTTCGTGCGAGATGGATGAGGTCATACAATTGGGACCGCGGGGTTTTGTCTTCCTGGTACCTCCAACTATGATACTGCTGGGCCCACACTGCTGTCGTTACCCCAGATCTCGCCAGGATTTCTGCTTTCAGCTGGGGGTAGTCTGCCACAGCCTCTTCAGGCAGATCATGGTAGGCCTTCTGGGCCTCCCCATACAGGAATGGGGCAAGGATGCCAGACCACTGATCTCGAGGCCAGGCCTCCCGTAGGGCTGTCCTCTCAAAGGCCAGAAGGTATGCTTCTACATCATCCTCCCGTGACATTTTCTGCAGCCAATGGCTGGCCCGTATGAGCCACGTCCCATCATGGCCGCGATTCAGCTCTGTAAGGGACTTTACCTGGTTTACCAGTTCCCGCAACATAGCTCAGTCTTGAGCAGCCTGGTCCATCAGCAGGCGATTAGTCTCTTGTTGCAGCCACTCTGCCTCCTGTTGGGCGGCTGCCTGGACAGGGGTAGCCTCCTGCTGGGCCGCCGTAGCTTGTATCAGTGCCCGCACTACATCATCCATTGTGGTGAAAAAAAATAACCCCCCTCCTTTTTTTTTTTTTTTTTGTTCGTTTTTTGTTGTTGTTGTTTTTGTTTTTTAAATCATCCTCCTTCTTCCGCCGCGCTGTGCACCCCAAGGTCCCACTCGTGACACCAGTGTGACAAAGTTCCTCCTCTAGCTTGGTGGGTCCTGCACTTATTGGTGGATTTTCTTGCCTCAGAGATTCACCATGTGGGTTGGGGAACAGCCCAGAGACCTTCCCCTCTGGATGAACCCACAGTCCAGGTCAATTGGGAGGTTTGGGGGGAACTCGGGCCCGCCCTCTACTCCAGGTTCCAGCCCAGGGCCCTGTGGACTGCAGCTGTCTATAGTGCCTCCTGTAACAGCTGCATGACAGCTACAACTCCCTGGGCTACTTCCCCATGGCCTCCTCCAAACACCTTCCTTATTCTCACCACAGGACCTTCCTCCTGGTGTCTGATAACGCTTGTACTCCTCAGTCCTCCAGCAGCTCACCCTCACCCTCTCAGCTCTTCGCGCCTCTTCCTCCCAGCTCCTCACACTCTCGCACTACAAACTGAAGTGAGCTCCTTTTAAAACCCAGGTGCCCTGATTAGCC
>NW_020709124.1:0-3633 GCF_002925995.2 Terrapene triunguis
TTGCCCTCTACCAGACTCCTGTACCCCACTGGTCTGGGTCTGTCACATATCCCTCCCCCCTGCTCAACGCCAAGGGGTTGGGCAGCTTGGGACGCCAGACAGTGCACACGTGACAAGCCATCGACGTTGCCATGACGGCTCCCTGCTGTGTGTTGCACATGGAACTGGAAAGGTTGGAGGGATAAGAACCATCTGGTCACCCTTGTGTTCTCCTCCTTGTTCCGCTGCATCCATTGAAGAGGGGCATGGTCAGTCATGAGGACAAATCTGCACCCGAGCAGGTAGTAGCGTAATGTTTCCATGGCCCATTTTCAGCGGCATTCTCTCTCCACCACTGCATATTTTTGTTCCCTTGGAAGGAGTTTCTGACTGAGGTATAGAATTGGGTGTTCCTCCTCCCCGACCATCTGTGATAGAACGGCCCCCAACCCTACTTCCGATGCATCCGTCTGCAGGATAAACTCCTTGGTGAAATCAGGGGCTATCAGTACGGGGTTACTGCAGAGGGCAGTCCGTAGGTCTGTGAATGCGTTCTCTGCTGCGTCAGACCATCTCACCAGATCAGGTCCACGGGCTTTCACTAGGTCTGTCAGGGGGCTTGCCCTTGTGGCAAAGTGGGGGATAAATCGTCGGTAATACCCCACCACACCTAGGAACGCCCGGACTTCTTTCTTGCGACTTGATCGGGGCCAATTTTGGATGGCCTCTAACTTGTTCACTTGGGGTTTTACCAGACGTTTTCCCACAATGTAGCCAAGATATTTGGCTTCTGTAAACCCTACAGCGTACTTGGCAGGGTTTGCTGTAAGGCCAGCTTGCCTGAAGGTATCGAGGACTGCCTCCACCTTCTCCATGTGGGTTTCCCAGTCTGGGGTATGAATGACCACATAACTGTTATGCGGGCGTAATAGCTTGTCCATGAGACGCTGGAAGGTAGCTGGGGCCCCATGTAGTCCAAAAGGGAGGACAGTATATTGAAAGAGACCCTCTGGTGTAGAGAACGCAATCTTTTCCTTTGCGTCTTCTGCAAGGGAAATCTGCCAGTGCCCCTTTGTCAAGTCTAGGGTAGTCAAGTACCGGGCATTACCCAGACAGTCCACTAGCTCATCTATGCGAGGTATGGGGTACACGTCGAACTGGGATACTTCGTTTAGTCGCCGGAAGTCGTGGCAAAATCTTGTGGTGCCATCAGGTTTGGGCACCAGCACGATTGGGCTGGACCACTGACTGTGGGATTCTTCGATGATCCCCAACTCCAGCATTTTTTTTACTTCTGCTTTTATTTCCTCCCTTTTTGCCGCTGGCACCCGATAGGGCCTCATTGTTACTCTGGCCCCAGGGTTCGTGACGATGTGGTGATATGTCTCAGTTGTTCGACCCGGTTTTGTCGAGAACACATCTTGGTTCCGGAAGATCATCTCAGACACCTCATTCTTCTGGTCTGGTGTTAAATCGGGAGACATTCTCACCTCTTTGGAAGGCTTGTTTTCCTGCGTTAGGTCTTTTTGGACCATTGTGCATGCCTCTTGTGCATGCCAGGGTTTCAGAAGGTTAACGTGATAAATCTGTTCTTGTTTTCTGCATCCTGGCTGCCGCACCTTGTAGGTTACTTCCCCCACGGGTTCAGCCACCTCATAGGGCCCCTGCCATTGGGCCAGAAGCTTGCTTTCTGCCGTGGGTACCAACACCATAACCCGATCCCCTGGTTGGAACTGTCGCACTTTTGCCTGGCGATTGTAATGGGTTCGCTGGGCCTCCTGTGCCTTCTCCAAATGTTCCCGTACAATAGGGGTAACCCGGGCTATCCGGTCTTGCATCTGCATTACATGCTCTATTATACTTCTCCCCTTATTGGGTTCCTCCTCCCAGATCTCTTTGGTGATATCTAGTATGCCATGGGGGTGACGCCCGTATAATAACTCGAAGGGGGAAAACCCAGTTGAGGTCTGAGGTACCTCCCGGATAGCGAACATAAGGTAGGGTAGTAGGGTGTCCCAATCCTTCCCGTCCCAACTTACCACCTTCCTTATCATAGCCTTGAGGGTTAAGTTAAACCTTTCTACCAACCCATCAGTCTGCGGATGGTAGACCGAAGTTCTCAGGGTATGTATATGGAGCAGCATACAGAGATCCTTCATTAGCTTCGACATAAATGGGGTTCCTTGGTCGGTTAATATCTCCTTCAGTAGCCCCATTCGGGCAAAGATCCCCACCAGCTCTTTGGCTATAGTTTTAGAGGCCGTGTTCCGCAGGGGGACGGCTTCTGGGTAGTGAGTAGCATAGTCCAAAACAACAAGTATATATTGGTGGCCCCGAGCCGTCTTCTCCAGGGGTCCCACTAGGTCCATGGCTATTCGCTCGAAGGGGACCTCTATGATGGGAAGGGGTACTAAAGGTGCCCTCAAGTGGGGACGGGGACTGTGCAACTGACACTCCGGGCAGGAGGCACAGTACCTCCGCACTTCTTCATGTACTCCGGGCCAGAAGAACCGTCGTAGGACTCGTGCCAGGGTCTTCTCTACCCCCAAATGCCCCCCAAAAAGATGACTATGAGCAAGACTTAATACAGCGTTCTGGTGTTTTTGAGGTACTAGGATCTGCTGTACCTTCTGCCCCTCTACTGGTGCAACCCGGTATAAGAGATCCTTCTTCATTATGAAGTAGGGTCCTGGTCCCTGGGTTTTCCCTTCCACAGGGACCCCATCTATTTCAGTCACCTCCTTCCTAATGTTGTCATACCTTGGGTCTTCTGCCTGGTCCCGTCCAAAATTTCCTCTCCCGGGGCTAATCTGCCCAAGATCTAGGGGCCCAGTCTCTGTTGCCTCTACTGGTTCAGAAGCATTAGGGTGAGGGTCAGACAAAGGGGCTTCTCCCTCCTGCGTGGCCTCCTTTTCAGCTGCGTGGGTCCGCCTACCTACAAGAGCGACCCTCTGGCTTTGGGTCAGTATTCGGGTTCCCAAGGCCTTAGCTGCCCTTCTTTCCCTTTTTGTCTTTCTACCCTGTCTGGGAGTGGAGAACAAATCTGGGGGATATTTCAGAGAAAATTGGGGGTTGACAGTCTGCTGTGGATGCCTCACCAATTTTAGGGTCCCCATCTTTCTCCAATCCCCCTACTGGGAGTAAGTTTCCAAACCCTGAGAAGTCCCTCCCTATGAGCACCGGGTATGGGAGTTTAGGGACTACACCTGCTGCTACCTCAGTAGTGTTCCCTTGGATCTCGATTTTTACTGGGATGGTGGGGTAGTAACTAACTGTCCCATGGACACATGTTATCCCCGTACGTTTAGCCTGCAGCAGCTGACTACGCTTCACGAGTTTCCCTGAGATAAGCGTGATAGCACTCCCCGAATCAACCAGTGCCGTGGTCCCTTTAGTTTCACTGGTCTGGTATACATATGTGGGGTTAGTGAGACCCCCACAAGGTGGATTAGGGAGCATGGATCTGCCCAGTTCCCCAGGTAACACTGCATAGGCTCCTCAGCATTGGGACACTGTGCAGTTATGTGTCCCCACTCCCCGCAGGCATAACATCTGTATGGAGCCCTAGGCGTTCCCCGGTCTCTTGGTTTGGGCAGTCTAACATCACGATCCTCTTCTCCCTCAGTGCTCCGACTCTTTGTGGCCTCTGATGGG
>NW_020709125.1:0-1103 GCF_002925995.2 Terrapene triunguis
CTTTGTGGCCTCTGATGGGCCTTCAGCCTCTCTCTTTTTCCACCTGGGCCCTCCTGGTGGCCCAGTCACCCGAACTTTAGGGCTCGGTGCTGCTAGTTTAACCCGGGGTGCCTCTTCCTTAACTGGTCGGGTCAGTTCCCTCGCTGTCCTTCGCCTCTCTATCAGTGCGACAACCTCGTCATAGGTGGAGGGTTCGTTCTGGCTTACCCAGGCATGAAGGTCTGGTGGTAGTCCCCTCATGTATCGGTCGATGACCAGAACCGCTAGTATCTCTTCCGGACTCCGGGACTCTGTTTGCAACCACTTTCGTGCGAGATGGATTTGGTCATACAATTGGGACCGCGGGGTTTTGTCTTCCTGGTACCTCCAACCGTGATACTGCTGGGCCCGCACTGCTGTCGTTACCCCAGATCTGGCCAGGATTTCTGCTTTCAGCTGGGGGTAGTCTGCCGCAGCCTCTTCAGGCAGATCATGGTAAGCCTTCTGGGCCTCCCCACACAGGAATGGGGCAAGGATGCCAGACCACTGATCTCGAGGCCAGGTTTCCCGTACAGCTGTCCTCTCAAAGGCCAGAAGGTATGCCTCTACATCTTCCTCCCGTGTCATTTTCTGCAGCCAATGGCTGGCCCGTATGAGCCGCTTCCCATCATGGCTGTGATTCAGCTCTGTAAGGGACTTTACCTGGTTTACCAGTTCCCGCAGCATAGCTCGGTCTTGAGCAGCCTGGTCCATCAACAGGCGATTAGTCTCTTGCTACAGCCACACTGCCTCCTGTTGGGCGGCTGCCTGGACACGCGTAGCCTCCTGCTGGGCCGCCATAGCTTGTATAAGTGCCCGCACTACGTCATCTATTGTGGTGAAAAAAAAATAAACCCTCTCCCTTTTTTTGTTGTTGTTGTTGGGTTTTTTTTTAAATCACCCTCCTTCTTCCGCCGTGCTGTGCACCCCAAGGTCCCACTCCTAACACCAGTGTGACAAAGTTCCTCCTCTATCTTGGTGGGTCCTGCGCTTATTGGCGGATTTTCTTGCCTTAGAGATTCACCATGTGGGTTGGGAAACAGCCCAGAGACCTTCCCCTCTGGAAGAACCCACAGTCCAGGTCA
>NW_020709126.1:0-6412 GCF_002925995.2 Terrapene triunguis
GCCTCGTAGCCACGGGCACAGTGTGCCGCACCCGTGGGCTGACGATTCGGGAGCTATGCGTCCCTACATCCCCCCCTTTTCTAATTTATATGCGGTGTTTAGACGGAGCACCCTCGCAGGGTCGCATGCACAATGCCACCAGACTGGGTATACACTGAACAAAGCAGCAAAGTGAAACGCCAAGGACCAAGACCCCATACTGTAAGAGGGTTTTTATTCTCCCTGAGGGTAGCCATGACCAGATGTAATCCCACCAAGGAGGGGAAACGTCCTGGCGGATGGCTTGAGCATAACGCTTCAGCATATCAATCTGCTGTTGTATGCGGTTACCATTATCAGTAAGATTGAAACAACACATTTCCTTTACAGTTTCACACCCCAGATGTTGCTGCAGGAGTAAGTAATCGATAGCGGCTCGGTTATCCAGGATAGCGTGTCGTAATTCCTGTTGCTCCTCATTAAGGAGCCCAATGGCCTGGGAGGTTGAGTTTATGGTTTTTGCCAATAAACATGCCAGCTCGGCAATATTATTGCCATAGCCTACGGCCAGCCCAGGCAAACCTATAAGAGAAACCGCAAGGGAAATATACTCCGCCTGACTTAATATGCTAACATTACCATTACATGTCGCAGACAGGGGGGCACTCCTACGCTTAAAGCGAGGCGAAGAAAGAAGCAACGCCTTTTGCGGCATAATGGGGACTAAACGACTCAAACAACATTGAGTATCAGATAGATTTGCTGGGACATAATTAAACGTGCGACGGCCACATGTAAAGAACCAACCGGGTGGTAATTCGATGTGCCCATAATTTGCTGACACATTTTGCGGTTTGGTGCAACTCCATAAGGCTCGGCCAGTTGCCAAACACCCCCCATGGGGCTTGTAATTGGAACAATTAACTACTTTGGCACAAGTGTTATTGGCATAGTTTGCTACAAAGGGCGTATAAAGTTGTACCGCCGGCAAGGGGAGGCGATACATAGCCTCTCCCCAGCGGGCGATAGTGGAATATTGTATGGCAGATTTATTAATGATGTTATTAAGGCCTAACCGTGTATTTACTGGTATGTCGCTGGGTGGTTTGCAGACAGGAGCAAGGCAGGTACTTAACAGACCTTGCATGTCCGGGGCAACGGCCAGGCAGAAATCAGATTGATTCAATACTTGTGCCAGGCGGACCCAGATGTTAAACTGCAGCCGCTGCTCCATCTGGGGTTCGCCTTGGCAACCAGGGGCCAACAGAAAACCTCCCAATACACACAAAATAAGGAGTGAGTTAGCATTAAGGCAAGCCAACAATGTCACAAGGTAATTTTCCGCGGTAGGTTCCAGCTGCTGCTGCGCTCGCAACTGCTCGGCCTGCAATGAGAAGGCTTTAACCTGTCCCCAGGTCATGCGCTGCGGGGGCTCCCGTGGGGGGCGCTGGCGAGGACGCTCGGGATCCTGTAGATGTAGGTTGAACTGCGGAATGGGGTTCGACAGTCCCTGGTGCCAGGCCATCGCCGTGCCACGGGTGGACGTTATGCGCCGGGACCCACAACAGACCTGTAGGAAGAGAAACGGCAGCATGACCCCGTCCCCACATTATAAGGGGCGCTGGGCCATGCCACTGAGGGTCCGGGGCCCTGCGATATTTGACAAGGGGGCGGGGCAAGGCCTGGTGGCTGCGGAAATGACGTTCTGCCGCAGAGTAATTGTCAGTCAAATTCAAATGATTCAGGGTAAAGAGCACTGCAGCCAGCCATTCCTGGCGGGGAGGAAGGCCTACTGGAATCCCCCCTTTTTGTTTTTGGCGGGCCAGGGCCTGTTTGAGCGCACGGTTGGCCCGTTCCACAATGGCCTGGCCTGTGGGGTTGTACGGGATACCAAACGTGTGGACAACGTCCCACGTGGTACAGAAGGAGGCAAAGGCCGAGCTACAGTAGGCGGGGCCGTTGTCGGTCTTAAGATGGGATGGGTGACCCATGATTGCCATGGCGCGAATCATGTGATTAATAACATGACGAGAGGCCTCACCCTTCTGGGGGGGTGACCCACAAATAATGGGAAAAGGTATCTACACACACGTGAAGATACTGCCAGGGGGCAAAAGGAGGAAAGTGTGTAACATCCATTTGCCAAAGCTGATTGGCCGAAGTGCCGCGAGGGTTAACCCCCACCTCCGGGCTATTGGAGAGAGAAGCGCAAAGGTCACACTGGCGAACAATGGCCTGCGCCTGATGCAATGGGAGAGTGAACTGCTTGGCAAGGGCCTTGGTGGACTGATGGAAGAAGGCGTGGCTTTCGATTGGGGAGGAAAAAATTGAGGCCACCGATTTGACCGCCTGGTTGGCCACCGCGTTACCCTCTGTCAATAGGCCCGGTAGTGTGGTGTGACTGCAAATATGTGCCACAAACAGTGGGCTAGAGAGGGAGGAAAGGAGCTGTTGCAGGGTGAGAAAAAGGGCCAACAGATTGGCATCACAGGAGGGCGACACATAGGAACCTGGAAGAGACTTAAGAACATTAGTAACATAAAGACTATCAATAATAAAATTAAAAGAGTCATCCTGGAAGCATCGGCAGGCCAGGATGACCACGGCCAGCTCTGCACGCTGGGGAGAACGCTGAGGTAGGGTAAAGCGGACTTGCCAAGTGCCCTGCTCCTGCCAGCTGACCGCACCTCGCGTTGGGCCGCCGTCCATAAAGAGGGTAAGTGCATCCTCAATGGAGATGGTGGACAAAGACGATCGGAGGTTGAGGCAACGTTGTTGCAAGAGCGAGAGACGGGGGTCAGGGGGAATGTGATATTTAATTTCCCCGACATAGTCGGCAAGAGACAACTGGAGGGTGGCACTGCAAGAGACAGCGCGTTCCCAGTCTTTAGCCGGGATGGGGACAATAATGGCAGCGGGGTCGCAACCCAAGAGGGTGCGGGACCGTTCCCGCACTTTGAAAATCAGCTCGGCGGCCTGTTAAGGGAATGCCTGAATAGTATGCGGAGGGGAGTGGGTCAAATAAATCCATTCAATTAGACGGAGACGCGCTGCCGCCCCCTCCTGGGCGAGGATAGCTGTCGGTTGTGAAAGTGTGGGAAGCAAAATGGCAAAAAGGGGCTGTTCCCTATCTCGGCGGTCGACTCACACTTGGGCCAGGGTCCGGTTAATGAGGGCGACCGCCTGGCGCTGTTCCTGGGAAACGGAAATGATATCCCCGGGGAGGCGGCCCTGCCGAAGGCCAGAAAAAAGAGGGGATAGCATGGAGGTAGTCAGAGGGCAAAAAGGGTGAATCCAATTGAGGGACCCTAATAACTGTTGGAGCTGTACAAACGTAAGAGGGTCGGGCAACACCAGCTCGGGACAAACTGGGCGGGCATATGACTGGAGCATACGGTGACCGAGATACAAAAAGGGCGGCTGACGCTGGACCTTGTCCGGCGCAATAACTAAACCAAACATTGCAAGCTGGTGGCGCAGTTCGTCCAGCCAGTTATCAGGAAGTATGGGGTGAGCCACCAGAATGTCATCCATATAGTGATAGATTAAAGCATCTGGGTGTGCTGCGCGAAACGGCCGTAAGGCTTGCGCAACAAAATATTGACACAAGGTGGGGCTGTTCAGCATGCCCTGAGGGAGCACATTCCACTGATAGCGTGGAGTGGGCTGGGAATAATTTAAGACCGGAACGATAAAGGCAAAACGCGCCCGGTCCTCAGGATGCAGGGGGATGGTAAAAAAACAATCTTTTAAATCTATTACAAATAATCGGTAATCACAGGGGATAAGGTTGGGATTGGGGGTACCACACTGCAGGGGACCCATAGGCTGTATAATTTTGTTAATGGCACGAAGATCCTGCAGGAGGCGCCACTTGCCAGATTTCTTTTTAATTACAAACACGGGGGTATTAAAGGGGCTAGTGGACTCCTCCAAATGCCCTGCCCGTAGCTGGTCACTGACCAAGTGCTGGAGGGCCTCCAGCTTTTCCAGAGGAAGCGGCCACTGCGCAACCCATACAGGCTCGTCAGTGAGCCAACGGAGGGGGAGGGCCGTACGCCTAATCATCAATATGGATAGTGGCAGTGAACTGTGTTAATAAATCACGGCCCCACAGGTTGAGGTGGACGGGGAGAATGATAGGCCGGATACGGGCGCGGCGGGTGCCCTGGGGCGCCCTAACCTCCAACAATCGGGCACTCCGTTGCGAGTCCTGCGCCCCGCCCACACCCCAAACAGCCGGAGCCTGCTCCGTGGGCCAATGGGCGGGCCACTGCGCGGCGGCGATGACGGTGACGTCTGCCCCAGAGTCGATAACACCCTCGAACGGCTGATCGTTGAGGCAATAAATCCGTTTGGGTTGGGGTGATCCAATATCTTTAACAACCGCTGCCACTTGCGGGTGAACAGTGCGCTGGCCGGTGGACCCGAAGCCTCCGGTTCGGGGAACATTTCTTCCCCCTGCCGGAAGGGAGTAGGGCACAAGTATGAGTTGCGCCCAGGCATCTCCCTGAAATAGCTGTTTCGGGAGATGACTCCACAGTTGAACATGGATAACTCCACCATAGTCCGAATCCACCACCCCAGGCACCACAAACAGGCCCTGCTTGCTGGCAGACGAGCGGGGTAGGACAAGGCCCACCATGCCCTCCGGCAGCGGGCCCTGGATCTGGGACGGCATGAGGAGGACCTCCCCGGGGAGAGTTATATCCATATTTTCCTGATTAACAAGATCAATCCCCGCACTGCCCCTTGTGGCGGCGGGGACGTCGTGCACGGAGAGGGGCGCGGCCTTGGGCCTCGGGCTGGTCGCAGGCCCGACTACTAGTTTCCCGGGGGGTTGTCTTGGCTGGCAGTTAAAGCCCGGTTGTCACCCCCGGCTGAGCGACACTGCGCAGCCCAATGGTAGCCCTTTTTGCATTTTGGACACAGCGTGCGGGGCCTCTGGTCTGTTCGGGGTTTGGGTTTGTTTTTACACGCCCCCCCTCCCCCCAGGGGCCCGGCACTCCCGCAGAAAATGCCCGGGCTTTTGGCAGTTAAAGCAGTTCCCCTGAGGCTTCTGCCCCTTGTGCAGGGCAGCTGCCAGTAGGGCCATTTGATGGGTTTGGGTGCCTACGTCCGCACACGCCTGCAGCAATTCTGCCAGGGTATACCCCGGGCGCCCGACCACTGCCTGCATGGCACGGCGGCAATCTGCATTGGCATTTTCGTAAGCCAATTTTTGCATTAGTTTAGTCTGGTCTTCCGGGTTATCAGTCTGCCTCTGGACTGCCTCTTGGAGGCGGTCAATAAACTGGTGGAACGGTTCGGCGGCACCTTGCCGAGTAACCGCGAAGGACTTAGAGGACTCGCCCGCAGCGGGGACCCTGCGAAACGCCCGACGGACACACTGGCCAATGATGGGATAAGCTGCCCGGGGCGTGCCCACCGCCTGCTCGGGGATGCCCGAAAACTGCCCCGTGCCATATAACTGCTCAGCGAGATAGGCCCCCCCACCCTGTGCTGCCGCCGCAAGCGCCTCTCGCTGATACTCGCTATCCCACACAACATATTGCGCGGGAGACAGCACCATGCGACACATGTCTTTCCAATCTTGGGGGAGCAAGTGATAACCGTTTGACACACCTTCCAAGATCCCCAGGGTGAAAGTGGACCGCACCCCGGTCTCACGAACCGCCTTGCGGAGCTCGCGCAGAACCGAGTAGGGGAGAGCCTCCCAGTCCACGATCTGCCCCCCATTTCCATCATCCCGCCAAGAGACGGGAAACGCCTCGAACCCACAGCTGGATTCCTCGTCGGTCAAGAGACCGGCCTCGCGTGCTCGCCGCACCGCCGCGGCGACAGCGCCCCCCCGCCCGACCGGTGGGCAGGGGGGCGCCGCCGCTGGCGGCGGCGCAGGGAGGGTCAGCTGCGGGTAGGAGGGTGGCGGCCCATCACCTGGGGGCAAAAGGGAAACTGGCTTGGGACCGTCGGGGCCGACCCCCTCCAGCGCCTCCTTGCAACGCTGCCAGAGCAGCAGGTGCTGGACCGGGGCACGGGGTTCACTATACAAGGTGGTCCCAATCCGTATCCAATCAAGAAGCCGTAACGACCCGCAGTCCGGATACCGGGGCACTGGCGATCTATCTCCCTTAGAAGGTCCTCAATATGAGCGACCGAGACAACGACACATGATCATTGCCATATAATCTTTTGTAACTCCCTTGCGTGCTCCTTCTGGGCACTGGAAAGTCCCCCCCCATACTCACGAATCAGGGGCGGCAAACGGCCGCGGGGATGCACTCGGCGTATCCAGCCGGTGAGCAGGGGGTTATCACGTCGGGGTCACCAGATGTGGCGACGAAAGAGGAAAGGAGACAGAACGCCAGGTCGTGGTAGCCAAAAAACCTCCCAGGGAATTTTTCCTGGGGTTTTTATTCTTTCTACTTCCCTG
>NW_020709127.1:0-5384 GCF_002925995.2 Terrapene triunguis
ATCTGGTCACCCTATCTCCCAGACAGAAAGAAGAGAAATTATAAAGGTAGGGAAAGAGGGTGCACACAAGCCCCTGGCATGGGGAGAAAGTAGGAATGGGGGGGAAGGGGGAATTGGGAGCACACACAGCCCCTGGCATAGGAGAAGGAGGACTGGGAGAGGGCTGGGAAAGGAGAAATGGAGGGGACATAGCCCTTGGCACTGTGGGGAGAATGGGGAACTTAGGCATTGGGGGCACACAAGAACCCTGATGGGGAGAATGGTGGACCGAGGCACATAGGGAAAGGGAGCACATTGTTCCCCATGCCAAGGGCTATGTCCCCTCCATTTCTCCTTTCCCAGCCCTCTCCCAGTCCTCCTTCTCCTATGCCAGGGGCTGTGTGTGCTCCCAATTCCCCCTTCCCCCCCATTCCTACTTTCTCCCCATGCCAGGGGCTTGTGTGCACCCTCTTTCCCTACCTTTATAATTTCTCTTCTTTCTGTCTGGGAGATAGGGTGACCAGATGTCCCAATTTTATAGGGACAGTCCCGATTTTGGGGGATTTTTCTTATATAGGCACCTATTACCCCCCACCGCCGTCCTGATTTTTTACACTTGCTATCTGGTCACCCTACTGGGAGATAAATCATTCAGGGTGTCAACATGTTAAATTGCATTGGGAGGATGGGCAGAGATGGGGGGTATTGTTACGGTTTGATTTGCAGAGGTGCTTCAAACTGTGGCTCTATTAAACAGATGACAGAAGCTCTGTGTTCCCATGTACCTATGTGGAAGGAGGAAATGTCATTTTGTGCACAAGAAGCTCTTGTAACTAGATAGTTCTCTAAAATGCAAATGCTCTTTAGGAAGCATTCCAGATAGACATAAAGAAAGCCATCGCTGTGATTGCTGATGGATCCATTGACAGGTCTGTAGCTGAGCAGGAGTCGGTGTATGTCAGATTTGTCCAGGAGGGAAAACCTACTATGTAAGCAAAAAGAGCACAACATGTGGAATCTAGGACAGGTAGTGATATCACACAAGGAATAAAAACAGTTTTACGAGTCATAGGGATCAGGTTGAAGAGCTCAACTGAAAGTCGGCTGCGTTGAATGTAGGTGGTGCAGCAATGTCTGGGCTGTCAAGCCAAGTTTAGACACGCTTTTTTATGTTATGCATTGTGTCAACCACAAGACTGAGATTTTCTGGGTCTCAGATAAAAATCGTTAATAGTTTGAACTTAGTTTGAAAGACATTCTTACGTTTTACTACTTAGTGCCAAAAGATAGCGGCAGCTTCTATCTCATTGGCATCAGCAGGATCTTGCTGACCATGAGCTCTTTTGGAAGTATGCGTTATATATGCTGGGCTGCTAATCAGGCCTGAGCTCTGAATGCAATGATGAAAAATGATCATTTCAACTTTGCAGAAAATGAGTCAGGAGCCATTGTATCTTTTTGGGGATATTCTTAAGGAGATCAGGACAGGCAAATTTGTGGAAATATTGTATTTCGTGGTGATTTAATTATTATTGTGATGGAAGTCATTCTCTCAGAAAGGGTCTCTGGTTTGTGGAGGCTCTGCAAAAGCTGAACAGTGCTATGCTGGAACTCAGAACAGTTGTATGTGCTTTCCAGCTCTACCATGTTTTCTCTGCTGGTCTGACGGGGATTAGGAGCAAACCATTTGTGGACACGGTGACAATGAGCTATTAACTGCCAGCAGCAATGATTATTATTTGATTTATTTTTATATTACAGTAATGTCTAGGAGTCCTAGTCATGGGCCCCATTGTATTAGATACTGTATACACACGTAGGAAAAAGATAGTCTCTGCCCCCAGGAGTTGACACTCAAAGTAGAGGACTAGGTTAATACCATTCTGCGTGATCAGATCTACATTTCAAACCAGATGTTATACATAATATTATGTAGGTATTAAAATTATACTCAAATTTGAGATAATTGTTCAACCTACTAGGTTTTTTACATTTTGATTTAATTTTATTAAATATTTGACTTGTAGGGAGGTTAATCCTCCATTTGTTAGGGAATTCATTTGGCAAAAGTGAAATCTCATTTGAGAAGGCAGTGGAAATGTCTAACCCGAGAGCTGGTAGTGCTTAGAAATATAGATAAATATTGAAGTGAACAGTGAAATATACTAAAATATTGAAGCAGCAGAGTAAAGAATATTAAATGCTTTTTTCTTTTCTGTTTGAATATTACGTAGAATACAATTAAACATTCTTTTCGGCCCAAGTCTGTGGTTTTAATTCAGCAAAGAAGAGGCGACCAAAAGTGTAAACTTCTGAATTTCTCTTTTTTTGGTGTAATGTTGAGTGGAAATGTTCAGTATTTCAACTTTGAACAAGGATGGATTGATTTAATTCGAAATGTTTTAAATCACCAATTTTAATCAAGATTAAATGAGCAAGCAGGAAACCTTGATTTAAAGCATCAGTTTTAATCGTGTTTTGCATTTGTACTTTTCACTTAACATTTAGTTATTTTCCTAAAGAAAAATTAATTCCATTGTTTGGAGACCATTCAAACATGTTGATTTGCAGCTAAATACAACCTTCATACTAGATATTGTACTTCTTTTTGCTAACTAGGCAGATAAGCTATATGTATACACATTTATTTAAGCAATTATGTAGTTTCACATACATTTATTTAGATTCTTAATGTTTACATTTTTTGTTAGAAAATGGTGACATTCAGTTCTTATTAATTAGGTGATTATTTTATTCATGATTTATGTCATGAGTAAGGAAGGAAATTGAAATGCCTTTTTTGTTCATTTTTAATTGAATACAAATTGTTTTTTATTAGTTAAATAAAGCTTATTATAAATGTGCTGGACACATAAGGTAGCTTTATTTAACTAATAAAAAACAATTTGTATTCAATTAAAAATGAACAAAAAAGGCATTTCAATTTCCTTCCTTACTCATGACATAAATCATGAATAAAATAATCACCTAATTAATAAGAACTGAATGTCACCATTTTCTAACAAAAAATGTAAACATTAAGAATCTAAATAAATGTATGTGAAACTATATAATTGCTTAAATAAATGTGTATACATATAGCTTATCTGCCTAGTTAGCAAAAAGAAGTACAATATCTAGTATGAAGGTTGTATTTAGTTGCAAATCAACATGTTTGAATGGTCTCCAAACAATGGAATTAATTTTTCTTTAGGAAAATAACTAAATGTTAAGTGAAAAGTACAAATGCAAAACACGATTAAAACTGATGCTTTAAATCAAGGTTTCCTGCTTGCTCATTTAATCTTGATTAAAATTGGTGATTTAAAACATTTCGAATTAAATCAATCCATCCTTGTTCAAAGTTGAAATACTGAACATTTCCACTCAACATTACACCAAAAAAAGAGAAATTCAGAAGTTTACACTTTTGGTCGCCTCTTCTTTGCTGAATTAAAACCACAGACTTGGGCCGAAAAGAATGTTTAATTGTATTCTACGTAATATTCAAACAGAAAAGAAAAAAGCATTTAATATTCTTTACTCTGCTGCTTCAATATTTTAGTATATTTCACTGTTCACTTCAATATTTATCTATATTTCTAAGCACTACCAGCTCTCGGGTTAGACATTTCCACTGCCTTCTCAAATGAGATTTCACTTTTGCCAAATGAATTCCCTAACAAATGGAGGATTAACCTCCTTACAAGTCAAATATTTAATAAAATTAAATCAAAATGTAAAAAACCTAGTAGGTTGAACAATTATCTCAAATTTGAGTATAATTTTAATACCTACATAATATTATGTATAACATCTGGTTTGAAATGTAGATCTGATCACGCAGAATGGTATTAACCTAGTCCTCTACTTTGAGTGTCAACTCCTGGGGGCAGAGACTATCTTTTTCCTACGTGTGTATACAGTATCTAATACAATGGGGCCCATGACTAGGACTCCTAGACATTACTGTAATATAAAAATAAATCAAATAATAATCATTGCTGCTGGCAGTTAATAGCTCATTGTCACCGTGTCCACAAATGTTTTGCTCCTAATCCCCGTCAGACCAGCAGAGAAAACATGGTAGAGCTGGAAAGCACATACAACTGTTCTGAGTTCCAGCATAGCACTGTTCAGCTTTTGCAGAGCCTCCACAAACCAGAGACCCTTTCTGAGAGAATGACTTCCATCACAATAATAATTAAATCACCACGAAATACAATATTTCCACAAATTTGCCTGTCCTGATCTCCTTAAGAATATCCCCAAAAAGATACAATGGCTCCTGACTCATTTTCTGCAAAGTTGAAATGATCATTTTTCATCATTGCATTCAGAGCTCAGGCCTGATTAGCAGCCCAGCATATATAACGCATACTTCCAAAAGAGCTCATGGTCAGCAAGATCCTGCTGATGCCAATGAGATAGAAGCTGCCGCTATCTTTTGGCACTAAGTAGTAAAACGTAAGAATGTCTTTCAAACTAAGTTCAAACTATTAACGATTTTTATCTGAGACCCAGAAAATCTCAGTCTTGTGGTTGACACAATGCATAACATAAAAAAGCGTGTCTAAACTTGGCTTGACAGCCCAGACATTGCTGCACCACCTACATTCAACGCAGCCGACTTTCAGTTGAGCTCTTCAACCTGATCCCTATGACTCGTAAAACTGTTTTTATTCCTTGTGTGATATCACTACCTGTCCTAGATTCCACATGTTGTGCTCTTTTTGCTTACATAGTAGGTTTTCCCTCCTGGACAAATCTGACATACACCGACTCCTGCTCAGCTACAGACCTGTCAATGGATCCATCAGCAATCACAGCGATGGCTTTCTTTATGTCTATCTGGAATGCTTCCTAAAGAGCATTTGCATTTTAGAGAACTATCTAGTTACAAGAGCTTCTTGTGCACAAAATGACATTTCCTCCTTCCACATAGGTACATGGGAACACAGAGCTTCTGTCATCTGTTTAATAGAGCCACAGTTTGAAGCACCTCTGCAAATCAAACCGTAACAATACCCCCCATCTCTGCCCATCCTCCCAATGCAATTTAACATGTTGACACCCTGAATGATTTATCTCCCAGTAGGGTGACCAGATAGCAAGTGTAAAAAATCAGGACGGCGGTGGGGGGTAATAGATGCCTATATAAGAAAAATCCCCCAAAATCGGGACTGTCCCTATAAAATCGGGACATCTGGTCACCCTATCTCCCAGACAGAAAGAAGAGAAATTATAAAGGTAGGGAAAGAGGGTGCACACAAGCCCCTGGCATGGGGAGAAAGTAGGAATGGGGGGGAAGGGGGAATTGGGAGCACACACAGCCCCTGGCATAGGAGAAGGAGGACTGGGAGAGGGCTGGGAAAGGAGAAATGGAGGGGACATAGCCCTTGGCA
>NW_020709128.1:0-1951 GCF_002925995.2 Terrapene triunguis
TGGCCCAGCCCACCACAGCTCTGCAATGCCCCTCACTCCTGACCTGCAGCACCTCGACTGTTCCAGGCCTGGCCTAGCCCCACACAGCTCTGCCAATGCTCCCCAGTCCTGGTCACACTCCTGCAGTGCGAGCTGTTCCTCATGCTCCCAGGGGCTGGCACTGGGGTACAGATTCACGTTTCAGCCTAGCAGCCTCTACACCCTTATTAGAATCTCCTTCCCTGATGGACGGCACGACCCAACCTCTCCATTCCTTCCCAAGCAGCGGGGGTGCTGGCAGTTCTGGAGTGATGCTCGGTCTCCGCATTTCCCCCGGTGGAATATGCCATGCACCAGCCAGCCTTACTTCCCCTCCTAAGAGTGGCTCCCTCCCTGCCCTCCCACCTGCTGGGGGAGGAGACGTAAATGCACAGAGTGGCTCTGCCAGATGCTGATAAACTGACTGGCTGGGGAGACGCGTCGGAAGCTGAGCGATAGATCTGTGTGACCGTCAGAGGCTGGAGCCTCCATCACAAGTCTCCCTACTGCTCCCTCAGTGCACTCTGCAGCAATGGCTCAGAGGAGCAGGCTCCTTAGCAGTTTGATTTCCCCGAGTGAAATGAAACTTTCTGACTTGTCAAGGACAAGAGGCTGCTGAGGATGGAAAGCTCCAGCCACTGCCAAGCTGAGGGTGGATTCCATGTGTGGGAGGCACCTGAGTGTCATGTCTGCCAGCCTGGAACATCTGTGGCATTGCAGCCATGAGCAAATGGGAGGATGAGCAGAAACAACTGCCTCTTTCCTCCCCACCCCATGCACATTCCCCAGCCCCTGGGAAACTGTTGTTCTGAGAAAGCGATTGAGTGAAGAGGAGAGAGTCCCCTCTCCATGGGGTAACTCCAAAATCCCCACTTCCCGACATACCGGGCTAGGACAAGGCATTTCGCTTTAGTCAAAGGGTTTCAGCCTTGTTACAAACAGCTCCATAGAGCCGGGAGCTCCTGTGGCACTGATTCCCTTGTCAGGCCTGGTGCCAGGCATAGGGCCATGGCATTTTGTACCTAGTGCCTCCCGTCCTGGTTAAACCAGCAAAACACAAGCCAGGTGACATTTTTACAAACTCAAAGCAGCAGAATCCACTAAGTCTGCAGCATTAGCAGCTGATTCCTCAGGAGCGAGGGGGATGGGAAGAAACCAGGAGACTGCTCAGGGCCATGTTAATACCACGCTCCTTTACCCTGTTTCATACAGCACCATGGAAACACAGGGACTTCTGTGGGGTGAGAGGGCAGCAGCCTGGCAGACAGAGTTGCTCAGCCCAGTGCCACGCATTGCCCAGTATGGGAGGAGGTCTCTGCCTAGACTCTATTGTCCATCCAGGCAGACAGGGTCTGACAGACCCACACAGGGTCCCCATTCTGGAAGGATGAAGGGTTAAGCTGACGAAGTCAGCGTTTGCCCCTGTGGTTCTAGTGAGCCGTTCCCAACGAGACTCTGACACGCTGCTGCAATGGGTCGTTTCGGATACAAAAGCCGTAACCAACCCGCCCTGTTCTGGTGCCCTTACAGAGCGAAGACCCAGGATTATTACTGCTGGAAAGGTGTGTGGCAAAGACACGTCAGAAAGCAGGTCTCTTTATCCTGGGATAGCAGAGACCCTCTTCCCCACTGATGGCCAGGCCTGGCAGAGCCATGTCCACAACACAATGTGCCCCTCCCCCCCAGTGGGGATCAGGCCCTTACCTGTGAAGTGCTGGCGGCAGATGCAGGTGTAGCCACCCTCCCTGCGGGTGCAGATGCCCCCGTTATGGCAGGGGTTGGAGTAGCACAGGTTGATCTCAGTTTCACAGTAGTCCCCGGTGAAGCCCTGGGGGCAGCGGCAGCGCAGGCCTGTGATGGGGTGGATGGGCCGGAAGAGGGTGGATGGGGAGGCGATGAAGGGGGCCGAGCTGTCGAACTTGAGCACGGAGAT
>NW_020709129.1:0-1986 GCF_002925995.2 Terrapene triunguis
CACTCCTGACCTGCGGCACCTCGACTCTTCCAGGCCTGGCCCAGCCCCACACAGCTCTGCAATGCCCCTCACTCCTGACCTGCAGCACCTCGACTGTTCCAGACCTGGCCTAGCCCCACACAGCTCTGCCAATGCTCCCCAGTCCTGGTCACACTCCTGCAGTGCGAGCTGTTCCTCATGCTCCCAGGGGCTGGCACTGGGGTACAGATTCACGTTTCAGCCTAGCAGCCTCTACACCCTTATTAGAATCTCCTTCCCTGATGGACGGCACGACCCAACCTCTCCATTCCTTCCCAAGCAGCAGGGGTGCTGGCAGTTCTGGAGTGATGCTCGGTCTCTGCATTTCCCCCGGTGGAATATGCCATGCACCAGCCAGCCTTACTCCCCCTCCTAAGAGTGGCTCCCTCCCTGCCCTCCCACCTGCTGGGGGAGGAGACGTAAATGCACAGAGTGGCTCTGCCAGATGCTGATAAACTGACTGGCTGGGGAGACGCCTCGGAAGCTGAGCGATAGATCTGTGTGACCGTCAGAGGCTGGACCTCCATCACAAGTCTCCCTACTGCTCCCTCAGTGCACTCTGCAGCAATGGCTCAGAGGAGCAGGCTCCTTAGCAGTTTGATTTCCCCGAGTGAAATGAAACTTTCTGACTTGTCAGGGACAAGAGGCTGCTGAGGATGGAAAGCTCCAGCCACTGCCGAGCTGAGGGTGGATTCCATGTGTGGGAGGCACCTGAGTGTCATGTCTGCCAGCCTGGAACATCTGTGGCATTGCAGCCATGAGCAAATGGGAGGATGAGCAGAAACAACTGCCTCTTTCCTCCCCACCCCATGCACATTCCCCAGCCCCTGGGAAACTGTTGTTCTGAGAAAGCGATTGAGTGAAGAGGAGAGAGTCCCCTCGCCATGGGGTAACCCCAAAATCCCCACTTCCCGACATACCGGGCTAGGACAAGGCATTTTGCTTTAGTCAAAGGGTTTCAGCCTTGTTACAAACAGCTCCATAGAGCCAGGAGCTCCTGTGGCACTGATTCCCTTGTCAGGCCTGGTGCCAGGCATAGGGCCATGGCATTTTGTACCTAATGCCTCCCGTCCTGGTTAAACCAGCAAAACACAAGCCAGGTGACATTTTTACAAACTCAAAGCAGCAGAATCCACTAAGTCTGCAGCATTAGCAGCTGATTCCTCAGGAGCGAGGGGGATGGGAAGAAACCAGGAGACTGTTCAGGGCCATGTTAATACCACTCTCCTTTACCCTGTTTCATACAGCACCATGGAAACACAGGGACTTCTGTGGGGTGAGAGGGCAGCAGCCTGGCAGACAGAGTTGCTCAGCCCAGTGCCACGCATTGCCCAGTATGGGAGGAGGTCTCTGCCTAGACTCTATTGTCCATCCAGGCAGACAGGGTCTGACAGACCCACACAGGGTCCCCATTCTGGAAGGATGAAGGGTTAAGCTGACCAAGTCAGCGTTTGCCCCTGTGGTTCTAGTGAGCCGTTCCCAACGAGACTCTGACACGCTGCTGCAATGGGTCGTTTCGGATACAAAAGCCGTAACCAACCCGCCCTGTTCTGGTGCCTTTACAGAGCGAAGACCCAGGATTATTACTGCTGGAAAGGTGTGTGGCAAAGACACGTCAGAAAGCAGGTCTCTTTATCCTGGGATAGCAGAGACCCTCTTCCCCACTGATGGCCAGGCCTGGCAGAGCCATGCCCACAACACAATGTGCCCCTCCCCCTCAGCGGGGATCAGGCCCTTACCTGTGAAGTGCTGGCGGCAGATGCAGGTGTAGCCACCCTCCCTGCGGGTGCAGATGCCCCCGTTATGGCAGGGGTTGGAGTAGCACAGGTTGATCTCGGTTTCACAGTAGTCCCCGGTGAAGCCCTGGGGGCAGCGGCAGCGCAGGCCTGTGATGGGGTGGATGGGCCGGAAGAGGGTGGACGGGGAGGCGATGAAGGGGGCCGAGCTGTCGAACTTGAGCACGGAGAT
>NW_020709130.1:0-5832 GCF_002925995.2 Terrapene triunguis
CTCTCCCGAGTTACCTGGTAGCTATGCCTAGGGGGGGGTCCCCAACAATCCCTCCTTTGAGAACACTCAACAAACCTTTGTGAGAGTTTTCTCATACTCTAAAGACAGAATGCGATTAAGCTCCATACAATCAGGATCATCAATGAGAGGATATAAGGGAACCTCTGGAGAGGGGGAGGTACAAATCTTACATATGAGCACTTTACAGCAAATGACCAAAAGAATAAGAACAAAACATATTACAACACCTGTGAGCAAGATGCGAACAATGCTTCCCCCTATATCTCCTAGTTTCCCTAAACCAGGTATCCAACCCCAAAGGGAATCCAAAATAGTGGGTTCCCCTTCCTGGGCCTTCCATTGATTAAAGGCCCGTTCAGCTGACAAGATGTGCGTGTTAATGTCCTGTGAAAACTCTGGGACATAGGTACAACACTCTTCTCCAATAAGGGCACAGACCCCGCCTCGTGAGGCTAACACATAATCTAGGGCCTGACGGTTCTGTAAAGCCAGCAGTCGAAGCTGGTACAGCTCAGAACTTATGCTTTTCTCTATGGCTAGGGTATCATTGGCAAACTGGGTGAGAAATTTAGACAGTCTTCTGTAAAGTTGGGCTAGTCGTCCCACCCCATAGGAAGGGAGGGCTATCATCCCAAACCTGTCTCTTTCACTGATTGGTTCTATGGTAGCTCTTAAGGACCGATAGTACCTGGGACGACCGGAGGGAGCCTTGGGTAGAATGCGGAGGGGAGGAGCAAGATAGCCTTTGTAACAGCTACCATGCCAACCATTAGGAAGCCATTTGTAGGCACTAATACCACAAACCCAAAAGGCTTCACCATAACTAGCCCTTCCATTGTTACCTTGTGAGTCCTGTAGGGCAGTTTGTGGGGAAAGGGTAAAGAATGCAGCTCCGGTTTGCCACCCGGTGGCATTCAGTAAAGGAACAGTGAGACTTATACCAGGACCAATATAAAATCTACACTTAGTGATGCCCGCAAACCAGGTATGTTTACTTGTACTGGCTTGCTGATAACATATGAGACCAGTGGGTGGAGAACGTAAACGAATAGGCTGGGGCTTACGAGTGGCCTTATAATGGGAAATCCAAGAGCCATGGTGTAGGCCATAAGGAGCTTCCGCAGTACAGTTAGATCGCAAACCTAAATTGTCAGAGGTGCTGCTGCTGGTAACCATCCACCTTTGACAATAGTCTGACCAATTTTGGGGTACTACTCTCCAGGGCAATCCCGCTGAATGATGGGGAGTCTGGGCACATATCCAACAGTTGGAAAGATTGAACTCACGGGCAAAGGCAATTTTCAGGGCCTCATATGTGTTGGTAGCCATATCTGCAGGGATGGCTCCCCATCCTGCATGCGATGTGGGTGAAACAGTAGGGAACAGAAGAATTGCCTCTGTGATAAAAAGAAATGCTGTGAGAGACCCTAAACCTAAACCCATATTGTATTCACCACAACCCAAATACCCAGAGTACAATAAGAATTATTGACACTAAACAAGTCAAAAAATAACAAGACCAAATACACAGGCCAGGTCCGCCTTCTGTGAGAAAATAAAACCAATGTTCAGGGTTCTCGCGGGGAGTATGTTGTGACTGTTCAGAAAGATCACAACGCATTCCCAGTGATCCTTACTGTCTTTTGAATAACAGCTTAAGTCCCAAATCGTCGTTAGCAGTCTTCTCCGCAGGCTGGACAGTCCACTGTTTAGGAATGGGCACTGCTTTCAGTCGAGAGTGATGAATCCAGTTCTTGTGTCCTTCGACCTTTGCCGCTGTATGGGTGACAAGCAGGACGGTGTGGGGTCCCTTCCACTTCTCTTGGAGAGGCTCGTCCTTCCAGGTCCGCACGAGAATGGAGTCATCAGGCTGCAGGGAGTGGACCCGAGTATCCAGCAGAAGAGGCTGTGAATCTTTGGTGTACCTGTGAAGAAAAGAAAGAACAGCAGACAGAGGGCACATGTACTGAGACAAAAAAACCATACCCCACTTCCCATTCCCCTGCCAGAACTGGGGTACCATTCATAGGCCATGCTCTTCCAAACATAATCTCGAAGGGACTAAGCCCTATCCTACCCTTAGGGAGAGCCCGAATGCGAAGTAACACAAGGGGCAAGGCATCAGGCCACTTAAGAGAGGCCTCCTGACAGACCTTTGAGAGGTGTCGCTTGAGTGTCTGATTTGTGCGTTCCACTACTCCACTGGCTTGTGGTCGCCAGGGTGTGTGGAGTTTCCAGGGGATTTGCAGAGCACTTGCTATCTTTTGAACCACTTGAGATGTGAAGTGTGTTCCATTATCAGATTCCATCCACTGAGGAAGGCCGAAGCGAGGAATGATTTCCTTGACAAACTTAAGAGCCACTGTCTTGGCAGTGTTGTTGCGACATGGGAAGGCCTCAGGCCATCCGCTGAATCGATCCACTAAGACAAGGAGGTACCTGTATCCTTGGGTCCTGGGAAACTCAGTAAAGTCTATTTGCCACACCAATCCTGGGCCTGGGGTAGGTTCCAGGGTGGCTGGTGGCACTGCTACTCCTGTTCGAGGGTTATTCTTTTGGCAGATTAAACATTCAGCTTGTACCTGTGATGCTAGGGGTTTAAGTCCAGAGGTTAGAAAATATTTAGTCATGAGCTGGGTGAGAGCCTCTCTGCCTGCGTGTGTGGTTTGATGCAGTTTCTGCAACACTGATCGAATCAAGCCCTTGGGCAGGAGGATTTTTCCCTCTGTGGAACAAAGCCATCCCTCTTTTTCCTGGAGACCGAGACTGTACGCCAAGTTTCTGTCCTCTTGGGAGAACTGAGGGGCTGCAAGCTCACCCACTGATGGGATGAGGGCATGCATTTGGGCATTTTCCTCAGTTGGTGATTTCAGGGTAGCAGCTCGCTTAGCTTCCCTGTCTGCTCTGGCATTGCCCTTGGTTACATCTTGATCTTCCCTTTGATGGGCTTTGCAATGCACCACTGCTACTGCTGAGGGGAGTTGTACTGCCTCTAAAAGTCGGAGAATTTGAGACCCATGCTTGACCGGAGAGCCTTGGGCTGTTAGCATTCCCCTTTGTTTCCATAAACCAGCGTGAGCATGCAATACCCCAAAAGCATACTTTGAGTCAGTAAAGATATTAACCCGTTTGGCTTTTGCCAGCTCGAGTGCCCGAGTCAGGGCCACTAGTTCAGCAAGTTGGGCAGATGTTCCTGCCGGTAAACTCTCAGCTTCCACGGTATCATGAAGAGACACAATGGCATAACCAGCCCTCCTTTGCCCATTCACAACAGTACTACTTCCATCTGTATACCATTCCAAGTCAGCATTTGGGAGTGGCTGATCTTTTAGATCTGGGCGGCTAGCATACTGAACATCTATGATTTCTAAACAGTCATGTTCTTGCTTTTCTGTCTCGGGCAGCAGTGTAGCTGGATTAAGGGAGGGACAGATCTGCAGGGTGACTTCAGGATTCTCTAACAGCTTCGCCTGGTACCGAGCAACCCGAGCCTGTGTGAGCCAAAGACCACCCTTAGTGTCCAGCAAGGCTCGAACCATATGAGGAACATACACTTGCACAGCTCCTCCCATTGTCAGCTTCTCCGCTTCCCCCAAGACTAGAGCCGTAGCTGCGACCGCCCTCAAACAGGCTGGCCATCCCTTTGAAACTTGATCCAGTTGTTTAGAAAAGTATGCCACAGGACGCTTCCAGGCACCTAATAGCTGGGTAAGCATTCCCAAAGCTACCCCTTTTCGTTCATGCACATACAGTTGGAACGGCTTAGATAGATCGGGCAAGCCAAGGGCTGGAGCTTCCATTAGCTTCCTTTTCAAGATTTTAAATGCCCTGTCTGCTTCTGGGGACCAATGAAAGGGGTCATGTTCTGCTCCCTTAACACATTCATACAGAGGTTTAGCCCACAGTCCAAACTCTGGAATCCATATTCTGCAAAAGCCTGCCATGCCCAGGAATGCCCTAAGCCTTTTGCGGTTGCTGGGGATTGGAACTTGGCAGATAGCCTCCTTCCTTTCGTTGGAGAGCTGTCTTTCTCCCTGCCTGATGTGAAATCCCAGATATTGAACCTCTGAAAGAGCAATTTGGGCTTTGCTTTGAGATACCCTGTATCCTCGCAGTCCAATAAAGTTTAGGAGACTCACAGTAGCTTTGAGACAAGGGATTAGACCCACAGCAGCAATTAACAAATTATTCCACTCCTCCAAGTCTCTGACCAAAGCCTGTTCAAACAGAGTGGGGGAATTTTTAAATCCTTGAGCCAATACTGTCCAACAAAACTGCCTTTTAACCCTTCTGTTGTCCTCATTATGCCTTGCAGTATTTTGCTGATCTCAGTTGCTTGGGCACATTCAGCCCCCCTTCCTCTTGGTTGTCAGCAAAGTCTTGGCTGTGAACACTGACCTTGTACTGAGGCCAGCTGTATTTTCCTCTCAGTTAACTCATTCCGTGCTTTTTCCTCTTCTCCCTTTCTCGACTTCTTCTAACTTCCAAAGGAACCTTCCACTCTTCACTCATACACCTTTTCTCCAACCATTAACACATACTTATTGCCATTATACACCTTTTCCAGTAACATAACTTCTGTACAAAGCTTTGAAGCAACAAACCAGGACGAGCACACTCACTTCTGAGGATTCCTCTCTGTACAACCTCTGGTGTCCAATAGCTTTCCCTTTTAAACCTTAAATGCCTTCTCTGTCTTCCTTCTTCTTAGCCTTAGCTGTAACCTGATTCCGTTCCACTTCAGACAACAGGGTTCTCATAAGTATATTACAATCATCCCAATCAGGCTTATAACTTGCTAGACAACCTTCAAAAATAGAAATGAACTTGCTTGGATTCGTTGAGAATTCTCCAGCCTCTGCCTTGAAAGCGGCCAAATGTACAGGGTCAAAAGGTACGTGCGAAAATACAGATACTATCTGTGCTGCCCGCTCTTGTGTTCCTGGCCGAGCTACCACACTCTCAGTAATCAACGGATACAATCCCACAGGGGGGGCACTCTCTAAAGCCTGTGGGGGTGGAGGAGCCGAAGGGGACACCGATTCTGGCATTACAACAGTGGGAGGGTTCTGGGATTTAGCAGCACATACTACCGAGTCTGTCGGAGTCAAATGGCACTTGAGCAAAATATCAGTCCTATTTCTTAACACCATAAACGTATACGCATAGAGATGTTCATTCCATTTACCTGTTCTCTGACAAAACAAAAGCAACTGAAGGATCGTGTTATAATTAAGTGATCCTTCCGGTGGCCACCTTTCTTGGCACTCCAGCTGGTACTGAGGCCAATCAACTGTACAGAACCTTTTCAATTTACTTTTAATTAACTGATCAGATCCAAACACCTTCCAGTTCACCAGAATGCATTCTAAGGGTGTACACTGTCCCCTGCCGGCTGTACTCTGTCCCTGCCCCATACTGAGGGAGACTCTGGGCGTCCCCAGGTCAAAACAGGCAGACACTGGGCGTCCCCAGGTCAAAACAGATAAAGTCCCCACTGGACTGTTCCTACCTTATCCAAGGGTCCGGTTCTGCACCGTCGCTCTATCCATGGGACCGGTTCCCCACCCTGCTTCTCCACTGTCTGTGTGCGTTGCACCGTTGTGCCCTCCGGGGTCGAGCAAACCACGTCTCTGCCGAGGCCCCCCGATGAAGTCACCGGTGAGCGCTCTGGGCGTCGGTCGTCGTCGTAATCCGTCGGCCACCAGGAGGGATCCGGGCAAGGCTAAATTTCAGCCTCGAGCCCCACGTTGGGCGCCAAAACTGTCACCGCCTGAGGGGCTCGAGGCGGACTTCAAAGGGTCCGTTGGC
>NW_020709131.1:0-1401 GCF_002925995.2 Terrapene triunguis
TGTAGTGAGTCGGTGTGGCTCCCCTCCTGCCCAGAGGAGGGAGCCCTGGAGCAGACACCGGAGTGGGCGGAGCCACCCCCACCTGTCCCCGCCCCCCGGAAGTCAAGGGGCGGGACAGGAAGTATAAAGGTTGGCCGCCAAAGCTCAGTCAGAACCCGGCCACCGCAGGGAGCAGACGTGCGGCCGGGAGCTCCCGACCAGGATACCTCTGAGGCCCGAGGATATTCTCCTAGCTGGCCGGAGCTCCCCCGGGCTCACTACGACGAAGAGCCGCCGGAGCCCGTCCGTTCCCGTCATTGGGGGGAGCTCTTGGAACTCCCCCACAGCAACCCCGACGGTGAGACCACTCCAGAAGCCCTTCGGCCCTGCTGTTACCCGGAGGAACCGCCCGAGTGCAACTGGCCGGACTTCCCGGCGGAGCTGCCGGACCTGCCACCAAGCCCCGGCCGGGAGGAGCCTATGCAGGTGGACTGGACCCTGCCCGGTGCCACGGACGAGGTAGGCCCTGAGGGGGAAACTGGAAGTAGCCCGGGGGTAGCCGACCCCGGTCAGGCTGTCGAGGCATGCGAACCCATGTCAGTGTGTTTCGGTCAGGATACCCCACTGACCGGCAGCGGCAGTAACCGCTGTTAGGGCCCCGGGCTGGAACGCAGTGGAGTGGGTGGGCCTGCGTTCCCCCCTGCCACCCCCACACACGGGTGGCAGGCTTCCCCCTCACCCAACGCTCTGGTCTCGCTGCCAGGGCTTACCCCGAGCGAGTGTTGCTCAGCCCCTGTGCAAGGGGGCCTGAGCTCCCTAAGTGCGTAGCTGCTCTGCCCTGCTTCCAAGGGCCTGAGCAGTGTTTGTGTGTGCCCCGCCCTGAGCCAGGGCCTGGGCCTTCCCTAATTGAACTGCTATTACCCCAGCCCCCCTGCACCAGAGGGCCTGGGCTATTGAACTGCTATTGCCCCAGCCCCCCCCTGCACCAGAGGGCCTGGGCTGTTGAACTGCTATTACCCCAGCCCCCCTGCACCAGAGGGCCTGGGCTGTTGAACTGCTATTGCCCCAGCCCCCCCTGCACCAGAGGGCCTGGGCTGTTGAACTGCTATCGCCCCAGCCCCCCTGCACCAGAGGGCCTGGGCTGTTGAACTGCTATTGCCCCAGCCCCCCTGCACCAGAGGGCCTGGGCTGTTGAACTGTATATTTACCCAGCCCCCTGCACCAGAGGGCCTGGGTTGTTGAACTGTTGTTGCCCAGCCCCCTGCACCAGAGGGCCTGGGCTACTGGACGGCCTGTGGACTACTCAGCCCTGCACCGAAGGGTCTGAAACCTGAGCTGACCGGCTGTTTTGTTTCGTGGACAGGGAGTCGGTGTGGCTCCCCTCCTGCCCGGAGGGTCGAGCCCCGGCACGAACCTTTTACA
>NW_020709132.1:0-4514 GCF_002925995.2 Terrapene triunguis
GCTCCCCTCCTGCCCGGAGGGTCGAGCCCCGGCACGAACCTTTTACACGTGGCGCCCAACGTGGGGCTTCGCGCCCCTGCCCCTGTGAGAAGGGGCTAGAGGGGGAGTGGCCGTTGCCCCCCCAGTTTAGTCGAAATGGATATGGAGCGGTTGTTCCAGTTACTGACGGAGAGTCAGGAGCGGCAGCAGGCGGCCCAGCTGCAGCAGCAGCAGCAACAACAGGCTGCTCAGCTCGTGCAGCAGCAGCAGCGAGATGCCGCCCAGCGCCAACTCCAACAGGAACAGCACACGGCCCAGCTGGAGCACCAGCAGCGATTGGTACAGCAGTTGGGGAGCCAGCTGCAGCAGCTGCTGGTTGCGCCCCCTCACCCTGCGGCGGGACCAGAAGGGGGGGCCACAGGGATGCCGCGTATGTCTGCTGGCCTCCGTTTGACCAAGATGGGCCCGGATGATGACCCCGAGGCCTTCCTGGTTACCTTCGAGCGGGTGGCCCTAGTCGCCGGGTGGTCCAGAGACCAATGGGCTACCCTCCTGGCCCCCTATCTGACCGGGGCGGCCCAGGTGGCCTACCGCGGATTGGCGGTAGAGGAAGCCCGGGACTATGACCGGGTGAAGGCCGCCATATTGGACGCTCTCGACGTCAGTCCCGAGACATTCCGACAACGATTCCGGAGCCAGACGTACCCTCCCGGAGCCCGACCGCGGTTAGTGGCCCAGACCTTAAAAGAGACCTGCCGACGATGGCTACAGCCCGAGGCCCGGACGGCAGAGGAAGTGACTGAACAGGTGGTCCTAGAGCAGTTCATCCACACTCTACTGTCCCGGGGGCGAAGCTGGGTTCTCCGCCACCGACCAGCAACCTTGGCCATGGCAGTGTCCCTGATGGAGGATTTCCTCGCGGCAGAGAATGCAGTGGGTCCCACCTTCCGCCGCCCCACCGCGGGGTCCGAACCAGCCCGCGGCGAAAGAAAGGGGAACACCACGAGTGAACCACGGCAACCCGAACGCAGAATCGACTCCCACCGTGAGCTCCGAGTCCGGCAGACGGAGTCAGCCCCTCGGACTGGGCCCGCGGGCCAGGGGCCCCCAAGGCCTCGGCGGAGCCCCCCCCGGAGCCCGAGCCGGGCGGGGCCCCAAGGCAGGCGGTCGGAGCTTGGTCCCTGTTTCAGATGTGGAAAGATGGGCCACCTCCAGCGAGACTGCCCAGAGATGGAGTGCAGTTATGGGCAAGTGTGGGCAGGCCAAAACCGAGCTCGGCCAGCCCTGAATCCCAAGCTGACGGTCCCGGCGGCCGTTGGGGGGAGAACAACCCAGGCCTTGATTGACTCTGGCTGTGGACAGACATTGGTCCGAAAGGAGCTGGTCCCGCAGAGCGATACTCGTCTGGGGTGGATCTATTTACAGTGCATTCATGGGGACGTCCGACCCTACCCCAGTGCCCGGGTTTCCCTGACTATCAGGGGGGTCACCCGGAATCTGGTGGTTGGGGTCGCTCCCCAGTTGGCGTATCCTGTGATCCTGGGTCGAGACTGGCCGGCCTTCGAGGAGGTCCTTCATCCCACGCCGGCCCTGGAGGCCGATCGGGTGGGGTCCTCACCAGAGACCACCGAAACGGACACGGCACCCGAGGTGAACGGGATGGACGAAGCCGGGCAGCCGCCGGAGCCCGCCCCGCAACCCCGCTTCGACACCGACTTCTGTCGGGACCAAAGAGAAGACCCGACCCTCCGCCGCTTCTACGAGCAACTTGCAGCCGTAGACGGGAAGGTCACGGACCCCCAGCAAGCTAGTCAGTGGCCCCATTTCGAGTTGCGCCGAGACCGACTCTACCGCGTAGACCGTGATCCCCGCACCCGGGAACCACAGACCCAGCTGATGGTGCCCCTGTGTCACCGGCGGGCTGTAATGAAGCTAGCCCATGATGTGCCGGCCGCCGGACACTTGGGGCAGGAGAAGACCCTGGCCCGGATCCTGACGCGCTTCTTTTGGCCAGGAATCTATTCCGAGGTGAAGAAATATTGCGCCTCCTGCCCAGACTGTCAGTTGGCTGCTCCGCCCGGGATACCCAAGGCGCCCCTGATCCCCATGCCATTGATGGAGACTCCTTTTGAACGAGTCGCTATGGACCTCGTAGGCCCGCTCCCAAAGAGCGCGGCGGGGTTCCGATACATTTTGGTGTTGGTGGACTATGCCTCCCGGTTCCCGGAGGCCATCCCCCTGCGGAGTATTACCGCTCGGACCATCGCGGGGGAACTCGTGAAGATCTTTGCACGGGTAGGGCTGCCTAGGGAGATCCTAACCGACCAGGGCACGAACTTTACCTCCCGGCTGTTGCAACAGGTCTGTGCCATCTTAGGCATCAAACAGCTTCGCACCTCCGTCTACCACCCGCAGACGGACGGGCTAGTAGAGCGGTTTAACCGCACTCTGAAAGGAATGTTGCGGAAGTTCCCAGCGGAGGACCTTCGCCACTGGGACCAGTTCCTGCCCCCCTTGTTGTTAGCCGTCCGGGAGGTTCCGCAAACTTCGACGAAGTTCTCCCCGTTTGAACTACTATATGGACGCAGGCCACGGGGCCTCCTAGACTTGATGCGTGAAACTTGGGAACAGTCGGCCTCCCCTGCCGAGGGCCTCTTAAAGTACGTCCTCCAGTTACGGGAGTACCTGACCCAGGCCGGAGCGCTAGCGCGTGAGAACCTGAGGGCGGCCCAGGAGCGGCAGGAGAGGAGTTATAACAAGGGCGCCCAAGACCGGGAATTTCAACCGGGGGACCGAGTCCTACTCCTCCTACCGTCCAGTGAGTCGAAACTATTAGCCCGCTGGCAGGGGCCGTACGACGTTGTGCGCAAGGTGGGTCCGGTCACCTATGAGGTACGGCAGCCGGGTAAACGCAAGGGGACCCAACGGTACCATGTGAACCTGCTGAAGCGGTGGCATGACCGGGAGGGTCTCTTAATCAATCCGTACCCACCTGAGCCTGAACTGGGGCCCCGTGTGCCCTCGACAGACGACCACCCGGTACCCCTGCTAGGCGACTCACTTACCGAGGAGCAACAGAAACAGGCCAACTGTCTTCTGCAGGCCTTCAAGAAGACCTTCACGGCAGTGCCCGGCTCCACAACTTTGGTCAAGCACTCGATCCAGACGGAACCGGGGAAAGTGATCCGAGAAACAACCCGGCCTCTGCCGTATCGGATGCGCGACGAGGTCGAGGAGGAGGTAAGGGCCATGCTGGCTCTGGGAGTTATTGAACCGTCCCAGAGCGAGTGGCGGAGCCCGGTAGTCCTGGTGCCCAAGCCTGATGGCACCCGTCGCTTTTGCATTGATTTCCGGAGGGTAAACGCCGTCTCCCGCTTCGACGCCTACCCGATGCCACGCGTCGATGAGTTACTGGGCCGTCTGGGGGAAGCCCAGTTTATTACCACTCTCGACCTCAGCAAGGGCTATTGGCAGATCCCCCTCGAAGAGGCTTCGAAGGAAAAAACCGCCTTTGCCACCCCGTCTGGGCTGTATCAATTCACTAGAATGCCATTCGGTCTCCATGGAGCCCCTGCTACCTTCCAGAGATTGATGGACCATATCCTACAGTCCCACCAGGACTATGCAGCTGCCTACCTCGATGACGTGGTTATCTATAGTCGCCGTTGGGAGGACCATCTGCCCCGGGTCGCGGCGGTACTAAGGTCCCTGCGACAGGCGGGCCTAACCGCCAACCCCAAAAAGTGCCGTATTGCCTGGAGGGAGACCACCTACCTCGGCTATACGGTTGGAGGGGGATGCGTCAAACCCCTTATAGGAAAGATCCAAGCCCTTCTGGATTGTCCAACCCCGACGACCAAGCGACACGTTCGGCAGTTCCTGGGCCTCGTAGGCTACTACCGACGGTTTGTACCCCAGTTCGCATCCATAGCGGCGCCCTTAACAGGGCTCCTGACTAAAGACCGCCCCCGGCAGGTACAATGGACACCAGAGTGTGAGGTCGCCTTTCGGACGCTTCAGAAGTGCCTCTGCCAGGAGCCAGTTCCATACAGTCCGGACTTTAAGCGCCCGTTTATCCTACAGACCGATGCCTCCGAGGTGGGGTTGGGGGCTGTCTTGTCGCAAGAACTGAATGGAAAAGACCACCCCGTGATATACCTCAGCAGGAAGCTGTTCCCCCGGGAGAGGAATTACGCGGTTGTAGAAAAAGAAGCCCTGGCCGTGAAGTGGGCCTGCGACGCTCTCCGCTTCTACCTCCTCGGGGCGCCGTTCACCTTGGTTACGGACCACGCCCCCCTCCGGTGGCTGATGCGGATGAAAGACAATAACCCCCGCATCATGCGTTGGTACCTGGCCTTGCAGCCCTATGCCTTTACTGTGCAGCATCGGGCTGGCAAGGACCACGCAAACGCGGACTTTCTATCCCGTCTAGGAGAAATGGAAGGACCTGGCCCCGGTATGCGGGAGCCGGTCTTGAGGGGGGGGGTGTGTAGTGAGTCGGTGTGGCTCCCCTCCTGCCCAGAGGAGGGAGCCCT
>NW_020709133.1:0-2675 GCF_002925995.2 Terrapene triunguis
AAAAACAACAAGGAGTCTGGTGGCACCTTAAAGACTAACAGATTTATTTGGGCATAAGCTTTCGTGGGTAAAAACCTCACTTCTTCAGATGCATAGAGTGAAAGTTACAGACGTAGGCATTATATACTGACACATGGAGAGAAGGGAGTTACTTCGCAAGTGGAGAACCAGTGTTGACAGGGCCAATTCAATCAGGGTGGATGTAGTCCACTCCCAATAATAGATGAGGAGGTGTCAATTCCAGGAGAGAAAAAGCTGCTTCTGTAATGAGCCAGCCAGTCCCTATTCAAGCCAAGATTAATGGTGTTAAATTTGCAAATGAATTTTAGTTCTGCTGTTTCAGAACTTGCAAATTTAACACCATTAATCTGGGCTTGAATAGGGACTGGGAGTGGCTGGCTCATTACAGAAGCAGCTTTTCCTCTCCTGGAATTGACACCTCATCTATTATTGGGAGTGGACTACATCCACCCTGATTGAATTGGCCATGTCAACACTGGTTCTCCATTTGCAAAGTAACTCCCTTCTCTCCATGTGTCAGTATATAATGCCTGCATCTGTAACTTTCACTCTATGCATCTGAAGAAGTGAGGTTTTTACCCACGAAAGCTTATGCCCAAATAAATCTGTTAGTCTTTAAGGTGCCACCAGACTCCTTGTTGTTTTTGTAGATACAGACTAACTCGGCTACCCCCTGATACTTGACTTTCATTTTCTGAAAATCCAGTTTCAGTAAATGAAAAATGTCGTCATGGTTTTTTATAACATTTTCTGAAAAGAAAAATGTTTTAAAAGTTATCAATTTTTTTAACAAAAATTGTTTGAGAGAAAAGGCCAGTTTTCAATGACAAAAATTTATCTGAAAAATATTAAACCTAGTAACACCTGTTAATGGATTGTTCCTAGTCTGCCTCTTATCTTCCACTGCACATACTAGTTTGTATACAAAATCAATACAAAAAGGAGGCATAGAAGCTTTCGCAGAGCAGTACAAGCATCTGCTGTGCCCCATGCATCTCAAAACAGTTCTGATTCAATTCTGACACACATTTAAAGGTAACTTACAGTGTATTGTGTATATATAAAGAATGACTGGAATCTAGTGCTTTGGTGCAGAAATGTTTTCTTTAAACTTTACCATATAAACTTGAGTACGGGCCGGGGAGAGGGAGGTTGTGCTACATGGCTATGAGGTGTATTACATGTGGTTTTATTTTATTTTACAGGAGCAAAAGTAAATCCTGAACCAACAGAGCCTCCTAGTCCCAGTGAGTTTTTTTAGTAATGTATTTTAATAATTATAATGAGAATAATATGTATGAGAGGGGCAATAAATATAGCCTCATTATTTTCCTTACAGAATATAAAATCACAGATGATGGATGGATTATACAAGAAGACAAGCAATATTATTTCAGCACAGAAAGTGTTCCCATGGAAAAAGGCCGGGAGTTTTGCAAGAAGAATTTTGGAGATCTTGTTGTCATTGAGGGTGACAGTGAAAGAAAGATGCTATGGAGATATGTGAGCAAACCAGGTCTTGCTTCAGCAATTAGTAATCTAGTACAGTGAACATGGTCACAGAATATTTCACCTTAGAGCCTAATTCACCACTGCATTATTGCAGTTTTATGACAATGTAACTACATTGATTTCACAGGCATAAAACTGGAACAACATAGTAGTGAATCAGGCTCTAAGGTGAAATATTCTGTGACCATGTTCACTGTACTAGATTACTAATTGCTGAAGCAAGACCTGGTTTGCTCACATATCTCCATAGCATCTTTCTTTCACTGTCACCCTCAATGACAACAAGATCTCCAAAATTCTTCTTGCAAAACTCCCGGCCTTTTTCCATGGGAACACTTTCTGTGCTGAAATAATATTGCTTGTCTTCTTGTATAATCCATCCATCATCTGTGATTTTATATTCTGTAAGGAAAATAATGAGGCTATATTTATTGCCCCTCTCATACATATTATTCTCATTATAATTATTAAAATACATTACTAAAAAAACTCACTGGGACTAGGAGGCTCTGTTGGTTCAGGATTTACTTTTGCTCCTGTAAAATAAAATAAAACCACATGTAATACACCTCATAGCCATGTAGCACAACCTCCCTCTCCCCGGCCCGTACTCAAGTTTATATGGTAAAGTTTAAAGAAAACATTTCTGCACCAAAGCACTAGATTCCAGTCATTCTTTATATATACACAATACACTGTAAGTTACCTTTAAATGTGTGTCAGAATTGAATCAGAACTGTTTTGAGATGCATGGGGCACAGCAGATGCTTGTACTGCTCTGCGAAAGCTTCTATGCCTCCTTTTTGTATTGATTTTGTATACAAACTAGTATGTGCAGTGGAAGATAAGAGGCAGACTAGGAACAATCCATTAACAGGTGTTACTAGGTTTAATATTTTTCAGATAAATTTTTGTCATTGAAAACTGGCCTTTTCTCTCAAACAATTTTTGTTAAAAAAATTGATAACTTTTAAAACATTTTTCTTTTCAGAAAATGTTATAAAAAACCATGACGACATTTTTCATTTACTGAAACTGAATTTTCAGAAAATGAAAGTCAAGTATCAGGGGGTAGCCGAGTTAGTCTGTATCTACAAAAACAACAAGGAGTCTGGTGGCACCTTAAAGACTAACAGATTTAT
>NW_020709134.1:0-2757 GCF_002925995.2 Terrapene triunguis
TGTAGATTAGAGCAACAGAATGAGTTGCAGCCCAGAAAAGGGACAAACCTTGTACTCCATTCTGTGCCTGGTCAAGAAGAAATCAGGGAGCAGCAGGGCAGTGCTTGACCGGAAACATCTCAACAGGTTCCTGAAAAAGTCCAGATTCAAAAGGAAATGTTAGTCCATAATAGTGACAGTCTGTTGTCAATAGATTTGAAAGATCCAACCTCCACATCGCCATTCATCTGTCTCACTGCAAACTTATCCATTTTTCACCGTTGGAGTCCAACACTTCCAATATAGTTCATTACCATCTGGCCACACCACAGCACCCGAGGTATTTATGAAGGTATTAGTTGTCTTGGTAGCTGCTCTTATGTTGGAAGAGATTTACCTTTGTCCATTCCTTAATGACCTGTTGATAAGAGCTCCATCCAGAGACAAGTGGTACAAAGCGCTGAAGGTAGTCCAAGAAGTAATCGGTTTAATCTGCAGCAAGGGAGATTTAAATTAGATATCAGGAAAAACTTTCTAACTATAAGGGCAGTTAAGCTCTGGATTAGTCTTCCAAGAGAGGTTGTGGAATCCCCACCGCTGGAGGTTGGACCAAGAGTGGTCTAGATTTGCTTGGTCCTGCCTCAGCACAGAGGGCTGGACTAGAGGACCTCTTAAGTTCTTCCAGCCCTATATGTCTATGATTCTGTGAAACAGAGCTTTGGAGTGGAGCCCGGAGCAGCTCCAGAGCAGTAGAGCTGCAGGTTTTTGCCTGGAGCTGGAGCAGAGCCGGAGCACAGCTCCAAAGCCCTGCTGTGAAATAATCCTTTCTCTGAGTTACAAGGTCCACAGATTGAACTCTCTCTTGTTTGGAGTATTTCTTTGGCCACTAGAATAAGAAGTCCTGTTTGGGTCATTCAAATGGGGTCGTAATGTTATGCTTTACAGTAGGAGTTCAGTACATATAAACTCATTAAATCCCAGTCCACAGGGGTTATCATTCTGTGCTGGAAGTGGTCTCAACTGGAGGGCTCTTCAGTGCACTTGGGCATGCCCTTTCCTATCAGTGATGGACAGGTCTAATTCTGCCATGCAGACTGAGAGTCCGTTCGTTAAGGGATATGTGGACCTTGTAATTCTGAGGAAATTTTCAGAAAGTCAGTTTTCCTGTTCACCAGATGAGGTGGTACAACAAATTACTGCACCGAAATATTTCTTAAGATACAACTTAAAAGGAATTAAAAGTTAACCAGCCTAGCGTTTGCTCTGTAGTGTCATGAAGGAGATGTGGGTTCAATATCCAGCCTTCTTGATTTGAATTGCATGGGGTGGAGATGCTATAGAGGCTGCCCTCTCCTCTTTCTATTAAATTCTTTTTTAAATATTATTTAATCAAACCCGGTAAAATCTCATTCTGCTGTGTTAAATAATTAGTACATATAGATTCCATGCTGATACAAGCACGTTCTTTTTTTCAATGCACTTCTCATGTGATAAGATATACAGGTGTGGCAACAATCAGATTTGCCTTTCATGTACCATAGAGGTTTTCATTTTATAATGATCCCACTGTGGTATAGTTATCCTTTTTTTAATCGAAGTGGAGATGCAGATATTTAAGAACCTTTCTTGAACAAGGATCACTGTACCTGCTGGGTACTTAATTAGCACTTGTTTATGACACGGTGTCTGGTTTGATTTTTAAAACAAATTGCACTGTGAAGTGGCGGATATTTAAACTGTATAGTAACCACAGCTCCAGCTGTGACTCAGATATTGTAAGCCTTCGGGGGCTGTGTTAGGCTTAGAAAATAGGAACTCAGGCCTGTAGTTTAATGTCCTCTAAAAATCAGCTTTTTGGAGGGTAAAGAAGGGGCTTCCACAGGATTTTTAAAATCTTGACTCATTCTGAGAAGTCAGCCATTCCAGACCTCACAAGGGACTGTTAAATCTATTAGGTTAAACCTGGAAAAGGGGACGAGGTAACTAAAGAAGAATACAGTCAGCTAATGCTTGTAGGGAAAAGACAAGGGCAGCAAAAAACAAAATGAGTTATTTTGGTCCATTGGGTTATGGGGAATAACAAGGGTTTTAATATAGCTGGGGGTTGGGGCAGGAAGAAGTGCTAGAGAAAGTAGGCCTATTAATAAATACAAGTGGAGATTAAATTTGACTCAAAAAAGGCTGAGATAGTGTGAACTCCTTTTTAAAATCAGTCTTCAGTGATAATGATAAGCAGCTTTCAAAGCAAGGAAGGCACTACAGATAAGCTACTGATACAGGGCAGATAATGGCTGTGTCACAAAACTGTTAATGGAGTTAACAAATCAGCTTACTTACCACTGGCAGCCATGTTTTCTAAAGTACTGTAAGATTAGAGGGAAAGAAAAAGTAGCACCAGTCATCAAAGGAAGAGAGAGAAATTATTTTGGCAGGTACCACCCCGATAAGACTAACTTCTGTCACATGTACAATAATGGAGCAAATATTAAGATAACACATGGTTTCATTATTCTCCACTAATGAGAAATTAGTATATATTTATAAAAAAAAAAAGGAATAGATCTTGCCAAGCCAATTGATTGCTTTTCTGATAGAATTGCAAAATTATTGAAAAACAGTAAATCTGAAAGATTTGAGTGATAATTAATTTAAAAGGTGTTTGGCGCTGCAAGCCTGGGAGGGGAGGAGAATTAGAGCAGGGGCTGTGTGCTCGGGGAGGAGGCGGAGCAGAGGTGAGCTGGGGTGGGGAGCTGCCGCACGGCTCCCGGTGGGGGGGGA
>NW_020709135.1:0-3071 GCF_002925995.2 Terrapene triunguis
GATATTTCTATTAAGATGTGGTCCACATTGTGAACAAGTTTGAAAAGGTGATCAGAAAACGCTTCAGGTTACAAATACCCATTGGCAGTTGGATGGGGTCCCAACAGCAACCTCTTATTCCAAGATGTTCCCGTGTTAGCAGTTTGGTTTATGTCATCCTGCTTTTTATTGAAAAATACCGATTTCTGATTACAGTGGAGCCCATTTATAGTTAACCTGGAAATGATGAAACTTTGGTTACAGTGATGTGAGTGGTGGAGGAATTCCACTTTCTTTTCATTTGACAAGTGGCGTTGTTGACCATCTTAATTTGTTCATTAAAAATGTGTGTGTACACAGCACATCTGTATTTGCAGTAAAATATTCATTTGGAAGACCAACAAAGTTTTCAGCAGCTTGATTTGGTAGTCTTAAAAATTTAATCCTAAATGAGAAAGGGGGGAGGGGGAGGAAGCTGGAATCAGCTTTTGCAATTTCCTCATTCCCTTATTCACTTGTAATGGCTGCCAGGGCCGGCTCCAGGCACCAGCTTACCAAGCAGGTGCTTTGGGCGGCCACTTCGGAGAAGGGTGGCACGTCCAGCTGTTCGGCGGCAATTCGGCGGACGGTCCCTCACTCCCGCTCGGCGCGAAGGACTTCCCGCCGAATTGCCGCCGCAGATCGCGATCGCGGCTTTTTGTTTGTTTGTTTGTTGGCTGCTTGGGGCGGCCAAAACCCTGGAGCCGGCCCTGATGGCTGCCATAATCTGCCTGTGTGTGATGGTGGAATTTTACCCGCAAGGCGTATGTGGATAGCTACATTCAACCAGTCTGGCTGCAACCCTACTGGTATTTCCCCAACCCGACCTTTTTCTCTACTATATTTTGTTCAGAGAATGCTCAACCAGGTCACTTATTTATGCAGAATTGTAGGTGCTCATACAGACTTGCTGAATGTAGTATTTGTGTGTCTAGGGAAACGGAAGAGTTAACGGAAAACTGTAGAGTTTCTAATTGCTTCATCTAAATATTAAGTGTTTAAAATATAATTAATAAGCAGTCAAACATGAAGTCGTTATCTTGACAGCCTTCTGAGGCAGATTAGGACTGAGAAAATTCTGGACCCCATAGAAACCATTGAAAATCAGACATTTTCAGAGTTGTATTAAGATATGTTCTGTATCTTAAACAACAGTACTTTATAGTGCGTCTGTGAGGCTCTCAAAGCACTTTACAGGAGTGGGTATATATTATCCCTGACTTGCAGACGGGGAAACTGGGTCTCAGAAAGGTGAAATAATTTGCTTCAGGTCACAAAGTAAATTGATAATGGAGAAGAGTGGAGAATCCAGATCTCCTAACATCCAGTCGTCTGCTTCTAACCATATTTGGGTTAATTTTACAATTCGCTAACCACCTGTTAAGGTAACACATTTTATCATTAAAATTAATTTTAAAAATGGTTTGAAACTGTTCGTTTTTAATGGGATCTGATTATTCTTAGTCCTAATCTGCCTCATGAAACTTGTCATTCTTCTAGGAAGTATAGTATTACATCATTAAAATATCATCCCTCCCCCACTGAGACACATCAGTCTCAGTCACTAAATGGGGATACTGAAACAATGACAAGTACTTCTAAAACATGTATTACCAATTCCTTTATTCTTTTGTCTACAAGCTCCACAGGTCCGTTAACCAATGGGCGCTCAATCTGTCAGTCACTGATACAGGGGGCTGTGGCCAGCTACACTGAAGATCTTGCCAGTTGTTTGTTCTGCTGCCATAGCTTCAGGATGGTCTACCAGACTGCCTGGTGCAGAGCAAAAAAACATTATTTAAAAAAAGATTGGCTATAAATTTGCTTTCTGTAACTGTTTCTGGTCTTCCCTCACATTGCGAATTTAAGGGTCTGGTTTCTCTTTACTCCTGAGACACTAGGTATGCCCTCTATCACCACTCGCTCCTGCGAGCGCAGCATGGAGAAGGGAAGAAGAAGGGGAAAGCAGGTATGTGTGTTCTCGGAATCACTCTACTTGTGGAGATCCTGGATGGGGATCTCTGCATATTCTGTGGCAGGTGCAGGCAAAGGAATCCATTATCTGCATCTGTTTCACAGCCTTCTGACGCCGATTCTCCAGAAAGGGGCAGGTCTAAGAGAATGAAGCACAAATCCAGATCTTGCCAGCCCAGGAGTTCTTGGTGTTCTCGTAGGAGGAGGGATAACTTTTAGATTCGGAACAGGAACCCCAGGAGGAGGAAAAACAGGAAAAACTTTTCCAGTTAGACTTCTTCGAATCCAGGGCAGTTTCCAGTTTAGCTCTACCCCTTGAGAAAAGTCTGTGAAAGATGAAGAGGAGGAACCAGCTCAGAACAGCAGTGACACAACTCAAAAGTATTCTCTCAGGATTCAGAACCAAACCTTGTGGCCTTGACAGATGTGATTGAGGAAGAATAGGGATCGCCCGAGAACCTGCGAGACTAAGCAAGGTGGCTAAGAACTGTCAGTGTTACAATGTTTAAATCAGATTTTGTTTCTATTTCTAAGATTGGTGCCAAGCTGACATACCTACTTAAGGAAACTGCGAATTAGGATCTAAGAACCCCACAAACAGGAGGATGGGCACCACACTCAGGAGAAACTTGAAGGCTGCCTTTTTATCCCAGGGAATATAAGTACTTGAATTCTAAATAGGAATCCTTTTGAGGCTTCCAGACCATCAAGTTTAGCAGATGAGACAATCCCAGCTATTTTGGAGAAAGTGGTCTAGAAACAGAGTTGGCCAATCCAAGAATGATGCATCCACAAGACCATCTGGTCCTTCCTACCAAAACTCATGATTCTCAGCCAAAGCAAACTGGGATGGAGTAGCACATAGTGCGTGGTCTATTTCAGTTTGTGGATAATTAAGCTTCAAATTATCTATGGCAAGTGGGTTCTGGAATTTGTCCTGAGAGGTTCTGCATTGGATATACTTAACTCCCCTCCTCCCGTTCCCAGGAACCCTCAAGAATGGGGAAATGCAGCCCGCAATCCTTCATTTCCTGTAGATTAGAGCAACAGAATGAGTTGCAGCCCAGAAAAGGGACAAA
>NW_020709136.1:0-3086 GCF_002925995.2 Terrapene triunguis
GCAAGAGAGGTGTGAGCTGATATTTCTATTAAGATGTGGTCCACATTATGAACAAGTTTGAAAAGGTGATCAGAAAACGCTTCAGGTTACAAATACCCATTGGCAGTTGGATGGGGTCCCAACAGCAACCTCTTATTCCAAGATGTTCCCGTGTTAGCAGTTTGGTTTATGTCATCCTGCTTTTTATTGAAAAATACCGATTTCTGATTACAGTGGAGCCCATTTATAGTTAACCTGGAAATGATGAAACTTTGGTTACAGTGATGTGAGTGGTGGAGGAATTCCACTTGCTTTTCATTTGACAAGTGGCGTTGTTGACCATCTTAATTTGTTCATTAAAAATGTGTGTGTACACAGCACATCTGTATTTGCAGTAAAATATTCATTTGGAAGACCAACAAAGTTTTCAGCAGCTTGATTTGGTAGTCTTAAAAATTTAATCCTAAATGAGAAAGGGGGGAGGGGGAGGAAGCTGGAATCAGCTTTTGCAATTTCCTCATTCCCTTATTCACTTGTAATGGCTGCCAGGGCCGGCTCCAGGCACCAGCTTACCAAGCAGGTGTTTTGGGCGGCCACTTCGGAGAGGGGCAGCACGTCCAGCTGTTCGGCGGCAATTCGGCGGATGGTCCCTCACTCCCACTCAAAGCGAAGGACCTCCCGCCGAATTGCCGCTGCAGATCGCGATTGCGGCTTTTTGTTTGTTTGTTTGGCTGCTTGGGGCGGCCAAAACCCTGGAGCCGGCCCTGATGGCTGCCATAATGTATGCCTGTGTGTGATGGTGGAATTTTACCTGCAAGGCGTATGTGGATAGCTACATTCAACCAGTTTGGCTGCAACCCTACTGGTATTTCCCCAGCCCGACCTTTTTCTCTACAATATTTTGTTCAGAGAATGCTCAACCAGGTCACTTATTTATACAGAATTGTAGGTGCTCATACAGACTTGCTGAATGTAGTATTTGTGTGTCTAGGGAAACGGAAGAGTTAAAGGAAAACTGTAGAGGTTCTAATTGCTTCATCTAAATATTAAGTGTTTAAAATATAATTAATAAGCAGTCAAACATGAAGTCGTTATCTTGACAGCCTTCTGAGGCAGATTAGGACTGAGAAAATTCTGGACCCCAAAGAAACCATTGAAAATCAGACATTTTCAGAGTTGTATTAAGATATGTTCTGTATCTTAAACAACAGTACTTTATAGTGCGTCTGTGAGGCTCTCAAAGCACTTTACAAGAGTGGGTATATATTATCCCTGACTTGCAGACGGGGAAACTGGGTCTCAGAAAGGTGAAATAATTTGCTTCAGGTCACAAAGTAAATTGATAATGGAGAAGAGTGGAAAATCCAGATCTCCTAACATCCAGTCGTCTGCTTCTAACCATATTTGGGTTAATTTTACAATTCGCTAACCACCTGTTAAGGTAACACATTTTATCATTAAAATTAATTTTAAAAATGGTTTGAAACTGTTCGTTTTTAATGGGATCTGATTATTCTTAGTCCTAATCTGCCTCATGAAACTTGTCATTCTTCTAGGAAGTATAGTGTTACATCATTAAAATATCATCCCTCCCCCACTGAGACACATCAGTCTCATTCACTAAATGGGGATACTGAAACAATGACAAGTACTTCTAAAACATGTATTACCAATTCCTTTATTCTTTCGTCTACAAGCTCCACAGGCCCGTTAACCAATGGGCTCTCAATCTGTCAGTCACTGATACAGGGGGCTGTGGCCAGCTACACTGAAGATCTTGCCAGTTTTGTTCTGCTGCCATAGCTTCAGGATGGTCTACCAGACTGCCTGCTGCAGAGCAAAAAAACATTATTTAAAAAAAGATTGGCTATAAATTTGCTTTTTGTAACTGTTTCTGGTCTTCCCTCACATTGCGAATTTAAGGGTCTGGTTTCTCTTTACTCCTGAGACACTAGGTATGCCCTCTATCACCACTCGCTCCTGCGAGCACAGCATGGAGAAGGGAAGAAGAAGGGGAAAGCAGGTATGTGTGTTCTCGGAATCACTCTACTTGTGGAGATCCTGGATGGGGATCTCTGCATATTCTGTGGCAGGTGCAGGCAAAGGAATCCATTATCTGCATCTGTTTCACAGCCTTCTGACGCCGATTCTCCAGAGAGGGGCAGGTCTAAGAGAATGAAGCACAAATCCAGATCTTGCCGGCCCAGGAGTTCTTGGTGTTCTCGTAGGAGGAGGGATAACTTTTAGATTCGGAACAGGAACCCCAGGAGGAGGAAAAGCAGGAAAAACTTTTCCAGTTAGACTTCTTCGAATCCAGAGCAGTTTCCAGTTTAGCTCTACCCCTTGAGAAAAGTCTGTGAAAGATGAAGAGGAGGAACCAGCTCAGAACAGCAGTGACACAACTCAAAAGTATTCTCTCAGGATTCAGAACCAAACCTTGTGGCCTTGATAGATGTGATTGAGGAAGAATAGGGATCGCCCAAGAACCTGCGAGACTAAGCAAGGTGGCTAAGAACTGTCAGTGTTACAATGTTTAAATCAGATTTTGTTTCTATTTCTAAGATTGGTGCCAAGCTGACATACCTACTTAAGGAAACTGCGAATTAGGATCTAAGAACCCCACAAACAGGAGGATGGGCACCACACTCAGGAGAAACTTGAAGGCTGCCTTTTTATCCCAGGGAATATAAGTACTTGAATTCTAAATAGGAATCCTTTTGAGGCTTCCAGACCATCAAGTTTAGCAGATGAGGCAATCCCAGCTATTTTGGAGAAAGTGGTCTAGAAACAGAGTTGGCCAATCCAAGAATGATGCATCCACAAGACCATCTGGTCCTTCCTACCAAAACTCATGATTCTCAGCCAAAGCAAACTGGGATGGAGTAGCACATAGTGCGTGGTCTATTTCAGTTTGTGGATAATTAAGCTTCAAATCATCTCTGGCAAGTGGGTTCTGGAATTTGTCCTGAGAGGTTCTGCATTGGATATACTTAACTCCCCTCCTCCCATTCCCAGGAACCCTCAAGAGTGGGGAAATGCAGCCCGCAATCCTTCATTTCTTGTAGATTAGAGCAACAGAATGAGTTGCAGCCCAGAAAAGGGACAAA
>NW_020709137.1:0-1385 GCF_002925995.2 Terrapene triunguis
GCAGGATCTGTGCACAGCTGATTGCTTTGAGATACTGGTAGTGATTTTAAGTGAGTTTTAAGTGTGGTGGCTGGAGAACAGACAAAGTGGTTACTGGTTTGTTATTTTCTGTTTGCTTATTTCGGGAAAGGGAAGTAGGGACAGAAAAGGAAGCAAAATAAGTAAGAATGAAGATCAAAAGAAGCTAAAACTACACAAGATGCAAATTGCCCAGAAAGACTGAACAATGGGCACTGGGAATGTCTCTGTTAACTTAAGAAGCCCCTGAACTGAGTGCATCTCAGTTTCAGTGAACTGCAGATGGGTGTGGCCCAACCTCTGTCTGTGCTGAAGCTGACTGAAGTGTCTAACCTAGCAAGACAGCAGTGAAAGGGTGCCTGTTCTGGCAGGAGGATGTTCTCTGTGGTATCCCAGCTCATCAAGCGATGGTCTCAAGGGGAGACAAATGGAAATTGATGTACAATCTGCCTGGGAAAAGAAAAGGCTGCCCACCAGCCTGGACTTAAGAGACAAAGCAAGTAAGACCCAGAAGCATGACCTGGCTGTAATGGAGTGGAAGAGGTGCACAGAGACATGTATCCTGGAGCTGGAAGTTGGGGTCCTGGTGACTGCTGCGGTGGGAACAAACCCCAAGGACTCTAGCTGGAAGCAAACCCAACCTGAGTGAAAGGGAGGGGATTTTGCTGGCCAGCGAAAGGTCTCTCATAGCTTGGAGCTGTGAGCCTACAGCTGGATCAGGGTCTCTTTCCCTTTTGGGGGACACAGGAGTGTCTGCCCCATAGGGGAGCCCAAAAACAAATTTTAGGTATACTGCCTCCGCCATGGTCAGTGTCCAAGTCTCTGGCAGTAAGTTCAGGAGGAGGGTGTGACGTTGTGCAGTCTATATGGTTTTATAAAAACATGATAATAAGTGAATATAATGTAACTGGGATAGTTTTATAAAAATTTGATAAGTGACTATAATGCAACTGGGATATGCTTCGTGCAAAAGGTCTCTTGTAAGGTATCATTACAAAGTGCATAATCTACTAAGTATGATCATCTGATTTGTATAAATGTACCACTCTTGTATCTAAAACTAGAAATATAAAACATAACTCTGAGGGCCTATTGTAATTATGTAAAGTGTGGGCCATTAATGATGGTTTGGAATCTTGATGACTCCCATTGTCTGCAGATGGCTGTTTACCTGTGAGTCTCCCTGTATATGTGTGTGCTGGCAAGTGAGTAATGAAGTCTTGCAGTGACATGTGATCATGTCACCTGAACTGGAATCCATCTTTAACCTGGTGCTTTTCCAGTGAGGGGGGGGGGGTGGAAACCCAGAGGAACAAAGGATTCCCGCCTTATGCAAAAGACATATAAAGGGGTGGAAGAGAACAGAG
>NW_020709138.1:0-1087 GCF_002925995.2 Terrapene triunguis
TAATCTACTAAGTATGATCATCTGATTTGTATAAATGTACCACTCTTATATCTAAAACTAGAAATATAAAACATAACTCTGAGGGCCTATTGTAATTATGTAAAGTGTGGGCCATTAATGATGGTTTGGAATCTTGATGACTCCCATTAACAAGAACCATTGTCTGCAGATGACTGTGTTTACCTGCAAGTCTCCCTGTATATGTGTGTGCTGGCAAGTGAGTAATGAAGTCTTGCAGTGACATGTGATCATGTCACCTGAACTGGAATCCATCTTTAACCTGGTGCTTTTCCAGTGAGGGGGGGTAGAAACCCAGAGGAACAAAGGATTCCCGCCTTATGCAAAAAACATATAAAGGGGTGGAAGAGAACAGAGGAGGAGAGGAGCCATCATGGAGAAGCCCCTAGATAACACCTAAGCTGGAACAAAAGCTGTACCAGGGGAAAGAATTGTGCCCAGGCCTGGAAGGTGTCCAGTCTGAGAAAAACTTACTGAAGCATCTCTGAGGGTGAGATTATCTGTATTTGGTTTGATTAGGCATAGATTTGCGCATTTTATTTTATTTTGCTTGTGACTTACTTTGTTCTGTCTGTTACTACTTTGAACCACTTAAATCCTACTGTCTGTATTTAATAAAATCACTTTTTATTTAGTAATTTACTCAGAGTATGTATTAATACCTGGGGGAGCAAACAACTGTGCATATCTCTCTATCTGTGTTATAGAGGGCGAACAATTTATGAGTTTGCCCTGCATAAGCTTTATGCAGGGTAAAACGGATTTATCTGGGTTTAGACCCCATTGGGAGTTGGGCATCTGAGTGCTAAAGACAAGCACACTCCTGTGAGCTGTTTTTGGGTAAACTTGTAGCTTTGGGACAAGTAATTCAGACCCTGGGTCTGTGTTGAAGTGGACTGGAGTGTCTAATTCAGCAAGACGGGGTGCTGGAGTCCTGAGCTGGCAGGGAAAACAGAAGCAGGGGTAGTCTTGGCACATCGGGTGGCAGCTCCCAAGGGGGTTTCTGTGATCCAACCCGTCACATCTATAATAACCTTTCTATAGATATCAGCTTATACGTGGAGAGAGA
>NW_020709139.1:0-1663 GCF_002925995.2 Terrapene triunguis
ATCTTTAACCTGGTGCTTTTCCAGTGAGGGGGGGTGGAAACCCAGAGGAACAAAGGATTCCCGCCTTATGCAAAAGACATATAAAGAGGTGGAAGAGAACAGAGTGAGGGAGGAGCCATCATGGAGAAGCCCCTAGATAACACCTAAGCTGGAACAAAAGCTGTACCAGGGGAAAGAATTGTGCCCAGGCCTGGAAGGTGTCCAGTCTGAGAAAAACTTACTGAAGCATCTCTGAGGGTGAGATTATCTGTATTTAGTTTGATTAGGCATAGATTTGCGCATTTTATTTTATTTTGCTTGTGACTTACTTTGTTCTGTCTGTTACTACTTGGAACCACTTAAATCCTACTGTCTGTATTTAATAAAATCACTTTTTATTTAGTAATTTACTCAGAGTATGTATTAATACCTGGGGGAGCAAACAGCTGTGCATATCTCTCTATCAGTGTTATAGAGGGCGAACAATTTATGAGTTTGCCCTGCATAAGCTTTATGCAGGGTAAAACGGATTTATCTGGGTTTAGACCCCATTGGGAGTTGGGCATCTGAGCGCTAAAGACAAGCACACTCCTGTGAGCTGTTTTTGGGTAACCTTGCAGCTTTGGGACAAGTGATTCAGACCCTTGGTCTGTGTTAGAGCCAGACAGGAGTGTCTGACTCAGCAAGACGGGGTGCTGGAGTCCTGAGCTGGCAGGGAAAACAGAAGCAGGGGTAGTCTTGGCACATCGGGTGGCAGCTCCCAAGGGGGTTTCTGTGATCCAACCCGTCACAGTGGCGTAGTCGAGCAGGGTCTGTGCACAGCTGATTGCTTTGAGATACTGGTAGTGATTTTAAGTGAGTTTTAAGTGTGGTGGCTGGAGAACAGACAAAGTGGTTACTGGTTTGTTATTTTCTGTTTGCTTATTTCGGGAAAGGGAAGTAGGGACAGAAAAGGAAGCAAAATAAGTAAGAATGAAGATCAAAAGAAGCTAAAACTACACAAGTTGCAAATTGCCCCAGAAAGACTGAACAATGGGCACTGGGAATGTCTCTGTTAAGAAGCCCCTGAACTGAGTGCATCTCAGTTTCAGTGAACTGCAGATGGGTGTGGCCCAACCTCTGTCTGTGCTGAAGCTGACTGAAGTGTCTAACCTAGCAAGACAGGAGTGGAGGGGTGCCTGTTCTGGCAGGAGGGTGTTCTCTGTGGTATCCCAGCTCATCAAGCGATGGTCTCAAGGGGAGACAAATGGAAATTGATGTACAATCTGCCTGGGAAAGGAAAAGGCTGCCCACCAGCCTGGACTTAAGAGACAAAGCAAGTAAGACCCAGAAGCATGACCTGGCTGTAATGGAGTGGAAGAGGTGCACAGAGACATGTATCCTGGAGCTGGAAGTTGGGGTCCTGGTGACTGCTGCGGTGGGAACAAACCCCAAGGACTCTAGCTGGAAGCAAACCCAACCTGAGTGAAAGGGAGGGGATTTTGCTGGCCAGCGAAAGGTCTCTCATAGCTTGGAGCTGTGAGCCTACAGCTGGATCAGGGTCTCTTTCCCTTTTGGGGGACACAGGAGTGTCTGCCCCATAGGGGAGCCCAAAAACAAATTTTAGGTATACTGCCTCCGCCATGGTCAGTGTCCAAGTCTCTGGCAGTAAGTTCAGGAGGAGGGTGTGACGTTGTGCAGTCTA
>NW_020709140.1:0-6332 GCF_002925995.2 Terrapene triunguis
TCTCCCGAGTTACCTGGTAGCTATGCCTAGGGGGGGGGTCCCCAACAATCCCTCCTTTGAGAACACTCAACAAACCTTTGTGAGAGTTTTCTCATACTCTAAAAACAGAATGCGATTAAGCTCCATACAATCAGGATCATCAATGAGAGGATATAAGGGAACCTCTGGAGAGGGGGAGGTACAAATCTTACATATGAGCACTTTACAGCAAATGACCAAAAGAATAAGAACAAAACATATTACAACACCTGTGAGCAAGATGCGAACAATGCTTCCTCCTATATTTCCTAGTTTCCCTAAACCAGGTATCCAACCCCAAAGGGAATCCAAAATAGTGGGTTCCCCTTCCTGGGCCTTCCATTGATTAAAGGCCCGTTCAGCTGACAAGATGTGCGTGTTAATGTCCTGTGAAAACTCTGGGACATAGGTACAACACTCTTCTCCAATAAGGGCACAGACCCCGCCTCGTGAGGCTAACACATAATCTAGGGCCTGACGGTTTTGTAAAGCCAGCAGTCGAAGCTGGTACAGCTCAGAACTTATGCTTTTCTCTATGGCTAGGGTATCATTGGCAAACTGGGTGAGAAATTTAGACAGTCTTCTGTAAAGTTGGGCTAGTCGTCCCACCCCATAGGAAGGGAGGGCTATCATCCCAAACCTGTCTCTTTCACTGATTGGTTCTATGGTAGCTCTTAAGGACCGATAGTACCTGGGACGACCGGAGGGAGCCTTGGGTAGAATGCGGAGGGGAGGAGCAAGATAGCCTTTGTAACAGCTACCATGCCAACCATTAGGAAGCCATTTGTAGGCACTAATACCACAAACCCAAAAGGCTTCACCATAACTAGCCCTTCCATTGTTACCTTGTGAGTCCTGTAGGGCAGTTTGTGGGGAAAGGGTAAAGAATGCAGCTCCGGTTTGCCAACCTGTGGCGTTCAGTAAAGGAACAGTGAGACTTATACCAGGACCAATATAAAATCTACACTTACTGATGCCCGCAAACCAGGTATGTTTACTTGTACTGGCTTGCTGATAACATATGAGACCAGTGGGTGGAGAACGTAAACGAATAGGCTGGGGCTTACGAGTGGCCTTATAATGGGAAATCCAAGAGCCATGGTGTAGGCCATAAGGAGCTTCCGCAGTACAGTTAGATTGCAAACCTAAATTGTCAGAGGTGCTGCTGCTGGTAACCATCCACCTTTGACAATAGTCTGACCAATTTTGGGGTACTACTCTCCAGGGCAATCCCGCTGAATGATGGGGAGTCTGGGCACATATCCAACAGTTGGAAAGATTGAATTCACGGGCAAAGGCAATTTTCAGGGCCTCATATGTGTTGGTAGCCATATCTGCAGGGATGGCTCCCCATCCTGCATGCGATGTGGGTGAAACAGTAGGTAACAGAAGAATTGCCTCTGTGATAAAAAGAAATACTGTGAGAGACCCTAAACCTAAACCCATATTGTAATTACCACAACCCAAATACCCAGAGTACAATAAGAATTATTGACACTAAACAAGTCAAAAAATAACAAGACCAAATACACAGGCCAGGTCCGCCTTCTGTGAGAAAATAAAACCAATGTTCAGGGTTCTCGCGAGGAGTATGTTGTGACTGTTCAGAAAGATCACAACGCATTCCCAGTGATCCTTACTGTCTTTTGAATAACAGCTTAAGTCCCAAATCGTCGTTAGTAGTCTTCTCCGCAGGCTGGACAGTCCACTGTTTAGGAATGGGCACTGCTTTCAGTCGAGAGTGATGAATCCAGTTCTTGTGTCCTTCGACCTTTGCCGCTGTATGGGTGACAAGCAGGACGGTGTGGGGTCCCTTCCACTTCTCTTGGAGAGGCTCGTCCTTCCAGGTCCGCACGAGAACGGAGTCACCAGGCTGCAGGGAGTGGACCGGAGTATCCAGCAGAAGAGGCTGTGAATCTTTGGTGTATCTGTGAAGAGAAGAAAGAACAGCAGACAGAGAGCACATATACTGAGACAAAAAACCACACCCCATTTCCCATTCCCCTGCCAGAACTGGGGTACCATTCATAGGCCATGCTCTTCCAAACATAATCTCGAAGGGACTAAGCCCTATCCTACCCTTAGGGAGAGCCCGAATGCGAAGTAACACAAGGGGCAAGGCATCAGGCCACTTAAGAGAGGCCTCCTGACCGACCTTTGAGAGGTGTCGCTTGAGTGTCTGATTTGTGCGTTCCACTACTCCACTGGCTTGTGGTCGCCAGGGTGTGTGGAGTTTCCAGGGGATTTGCAGAGCACTTGCTATCTTTTGAACCACTTGAGATGTGAAGTGTGTTCCATTATCAGATTCCATCCACTGAGGAAGGCCGAAGCGAGGAATGATCTCCTTGACAAACTTAAAAGCCACTGTCTTGGCAGTGTTGTTGCGACATGGGAAGGCCTCAGGCCATCCGCTGAATCGATCCACTAAGACAAGGAGGTACCTGTATCCTTGGGTCCTGGGAAACTCAGTAAAGTCTATTTGCCACACCAGTCCTGGGCCTGGGGTAGGTTCCAGGGTGGCTGGTGGCACTGCTACTCCTGTTCGAGGGTTATTCTTTTGGCAGATTAAACATTCAGCTTGTACCTGTGATGCTAGGGGTTTAAGTCCAGAGGTTAGAAAATATTTAGTCATGAGCTGGGTGAGAGCCTCTCTGCCTGCGTGTGTGGTTTGATGCAGTTTCTGCAACACTGATCGAATCAAGCCCTTGGGCAGGAGGATTTTTCCCTCTGTGGAACAAAGCCATCCCTCCTTTTCCTGGAGACCGAGACTGTCAGCCAGGTTTCTGTCCTCTTGGGAGTACTGAGGGGCTGCAAGCTCACCCACTGATGGGATGAGGGCATGCATTTGGGCATTTTCCTCAGTTGGTGATTTCAGGGTAGCAGCTCGCTTAGCTTCCCTGTCTGCTCTGGCATTGCCCTTGGTTACATCTTGATCTTCCTTTTGATGGGCTTTGCAATGCACCACTGCTACTGCTGAGGGGAGTTGTACTGCTTCTAAAAGTCGGAGAATTTGAGACCCATGCTTGACCGGAGAGCCTTGGGCTGTTAGCATTCCCCTTTGTTTCCATAAACCAGCGTGAGCATGCAATACCCCAAAAGCATACTTTGAGTCAGTAAAGATATTAACCCGTTTGGCTTTTGCCAGCTCGAGTGCCCGAGTCAGGGCCACTAGTTCAGCAAGCTGGGCAGATGTTCCTGCCGGTAAACTCTCAGCTTCCACGGTATCATGAAGAGACACAATAGCATAACCAGCCCTCCTTTGCCCATTCACAACAGTACTACTTCCATCTGTATACCATTCCAAGTCAGCATTTGGGAGTGGCTGATCTTTTAGATCTGGGCGGCTAGCATACTGAACATCTATGATTTCTAAACAGTCATGTTCTTGCTTTTCTGTCTCGGGCAGCAGTGTAGCTGGATTAAGGGAGGGACAGATCTGCAGGGTGACTTCAGGATTCTTTAACAGCTTCGCCTGGTACCGAGCAACCCGAGCCTGTGTGAGCCAAAGACCCCCCTTAGTGTCCAGCAAAGCTTCGGACCATATGAGGAACATACACTTGCACAGCTCCTCCCATTGTCAGCTTCTCCGCTTCCCCCAAGACTAGAGCCGTAGCTGCGACCGCCCTCAAACAGGCTGGCCATCCCTTTGAAACTTGATCCAGTTGTTTAGAAAAGTATGCCACAGGACGCTTCCAGGCACCTAATAGCTGGGTAAGCATTCCCAAAGCTACCCCTTTTCGTTCATGCACATACAGTTGGAACGGCTTAGATAGATCGGGCAAGCCAAGGGCTGGAGCTTCCATTAGCTTCCTTTTCAAGATTTTAAATGCCCTGTCTGCTTCTGGGGACCAATGAAAGGGGTCATGTTCTGCTCCCTTAACACATTCATACAAAGGTTTAGCCCACAGTCCAAACTCTGGAATCCATATTCTGCAAAAGCCTGCCATGCCCAGGAATGCCCTAAGCCTTTTGCGGTTGCTGGGGATTGGAACTTGGCAAATAGCCTCCTTCCTTTCGTTGGAGAGCTGTCTCTCTCCCTGCCTGATGTGAAATCCCAGATATTGAACCTTTAAAAGAGCAATTTGGGCTTTGCTTTGAGATACCCTGTATCCTCGCAGTCCAATAAAGTTTAGGAGACTCACAGTAGCTTTGAGACAAGGGATTAGACCCACAGCAGCAATTAGCAAGTCATCTACATATTGCAACAAGAGGGCTTTGTCTGAATTATTCCACTCCTCCAAATCTCTGGCCAAAGCCTGCCCAAACAGAGTGGGGGAATTTTTAAATCCTTGAGCCAATGCTGTTCAACAAAACTGCCTTTTAACCCTTCTGTTGTCCTCATTATGCTTTGCAGTATTTTGCTGATCTCAATTGCTTGGGCACATTCAGCCCCCCTTCCTCTTGGTTGTCAGCAAAGTCTTGGCTGTGAACACTGACCTTGGACTGAGGCCAGCTGTATTTTCCTCTCAGTTAACTCATTCCATGCTTTTTTTTTTTTTCCCTTTCTCGACTTCTTTTAACTTCCAACGGAACCTTCCACTCTTCACTCATACACCTTTTCCAGTAACATAACTTCTGTACAAAGCTTTGAAGCAACAAACCAGGACGAGCACACTCACTTCTGAGGATTCCTCTCTATACAACCTCTGGTGTCCAATAGCTTTCCCTTTTAAACCTTAAATGCCTTCTCTGTCTTTCTCCTCCTTAGCCTTGGCTATAACCTGATTCCGTTCCACTTCAGACAACAGGGTTCTCATAAGTATATTACAATCATCCCAATCAGACTTATTGCTAACTAGACACCCTTCAAAGACAGAAATGAACTTGCTTGGATTCGTTGAGAATTCTCCTGCCTCTGCCTTGAAAGCAGCCAGATGTTAAAAGCAACATGAAATACACTGTCACAAGATCCTGTGCTCCTGGACGGGCTACCACACTCTCAGTAATCAACAGATACAATCCCACGGGGGGGGCACTCTCTAAAGCCTGTGGGGGTGGAGGAGCCGAAGGGGACACCGATTCTGGCATTACAACAGTGGGAGGATTCTGGAGTTTAGCAGCACATACTACCGAGTCTGTCGGAGTCAAATGGCACTTGAGCAAAATATCAGTCCTATTTCTTAACACCATAAACGTATACGCATAGAGATGTTCATTCCCTTTTACCTGTTCTCTGACAAAACAAAAGCAATTGAAGGATCATGTTGCAATTAAGTGATCCTTCCGGTGGCCACCTTTCTTGGCACTCCAGCTGGTACTGAGGCCAATCAACTGTACAGAACCTTTTCAATTTACTTTTAATTAACTGATCAGATCCAAACACCTTCCAGTTCACCAGAATGCATTCTAAGGGTGTACACTGTCCCCTGCCGGCTGTACTCTGTCCCTGCCCCATACTGAGGGAGACTCTGGGCGTCCCCAGGTCAAAACAGGCAGACTCTGGGCGTCCCCAGGTCAAAACAGATAAAGTCCCCACTGGACTGTTCCTACCTTATCCAAGGGTCCGGTTCTGCACCGTCGCTCTATCCACGGGACCGGTTCCCCACCCTGCTTCTCCACTGTCTGTGTGCGTTGCACCGTTGTGCCCTCCGGGGTCGAGCAAACCACGTCTCTGCCGAGGCCCCCGATGAAGTCACCGGTGCGCGCTGGGCGTCGGTCGTCGCTGTAATCCGTCGGCCACCAGGAGGGATCTGGGCAAGGCTAATTTTCAGCCTCGAGCCCCACGTTGGGCGCCAAAACTGTCACCGCCTGAGGGGCTCGAGGCGGACTTCAAAGGGTCCGTTGGCCCGGTGTGCTTAGCACCAATAAAGACACCGAGGGGAGAAAGCAAGCCAAGTTTATTCCAGAGCTCTGAAATGACACTAGGAGACCAGCATGTCTCAAATCCAGTGCAACAAATACAAATAACTTTTACCTTTTTATACTTCAAGCAGTTTCTATGTAAGCCTCTGTCTGTTAACTCCCTAGTATTCCTCCCACCCCTCCCTTCTCTAGCCGTTACAATTAGAAAAGTTCCCATACGCCTGTGAGAAAACTTTCCCAGTCTCTGCGGCCTTGAGTTAGACATTTGCAAAACTAACTATTCCTCTTTCTTATCTCTATTATTTCTGCTAGTGTGAGTGAAACTGAAGCCATCTGCTAAAAACGCTGACCAATACATTTTTGCTGTAGCCTGTAAGCATTACACACAGAAGTAAGTGAGAGTTCACAAGATGGAGTCTGGGGGTTCCGCTAGGCCCAGAGCAAAAGAGCTTCATCGACACTTTGGTCTTCCACTCTCCCGAGTTACCTGGTAGCTATGCCTAGGGGGGGGG
>NW_020709141.1:0-6316 GCF_002925995.2 Terrapene triunguis
CCCTCCTTTGAGAATACTCAACAAGCTTTTGGCTGAGTTTTCTCATACTCTGTGGACAAGATATGATTGAGTGCTATGAAGCTGGGGTCCTCAATGAGAGGGTATGCCGGGACTTCTGGGGAACGGGGGGCACAAAGCTTACGGAGGAGCATCTTAAAACAAGCAATCAGGAGGAGGGTGACCCTAGGGCCTGACAATTACAATTCCCCAAATACCCACAAAATAACAATTACCAATAGCAGGCAGACTAAAAGCAAAAGGGACCAGGCCACCAGGTTAGGCCGGCCCTGTGAAAACAAACACAACCAACGCTCAGAGTTTTCGCGGGGAGTACGCTGTGACTGTCCAAAGAGATCACAGGGCATTCCCAGCAGGCCTTATTGTCTTTTGAATAACAGCTTAAGTCCCAGGTCGTCGCTGGCAGTCTTCTCTGCAGGCTGGACGGTCCACCGTTCAGGAGCAGGCATTGCTTTCAGGCGAGAGTGATGAATCCAGTTCTTGTGTCCTTCGACCTTTGCTGCTGTATGGGAGACCAGCAGGACGGTGTGGGGTCCCTTCCACTTCTCTTGGAGAGGCTCGTCCTTCCAGGTCCGAACGAGTACGGAGTCACCTGGCTGCAAGGAGTGGATCGGGGCATCCAGCGGGAGAGGCTGCAAATCTTTGGTGTACCTGTGGAGAGAACAAAGAACAGCAGACAGAGAGCACATGTACTGAGATAAGAAACCACAGCCTACCTCCCACTCCCCTGCCAGAACCGGTGTACCGTTCATAGGCCATGCCCTTCCAAACATAATCTCGAAGGGACTGAGCCCTAACCTGCCCTTAGGGAGAGCGCGAATGCGGAGCAAAACAAGGGGTAGAGCATCAGGCCACCTAAGGGAAGCCTCTTGGCAGACCTTTGAGAGGTGCCGCTTAAGTGTCTGATTTGTGCGTTCCACTACCCCACTGGCCTGCGGTCGCCATGGAGTGTGGAGCTTCCAGGGGATTTGCAGGGCATCCGATATCTTCTGAACAACTTGGGATGTAAAGTGTGTTCCGTTGTCAGATTCCATCCACTGGGGGAGTCCAAAGCGAGGAATGATTTCCTTGACAAACTTAAGAGCCACCGTTTTGGCAGTGTTGTTACGACATGGGAAGGCTTCAGGCCATCCGCTGAATCGGTCCACTAAGACGAGAAGGTATCTGAATCCTTGGGTCCGGGGGAACTCAGTAAAATCTATTTGCCAAACTAGTCCTGGGCCTGGGGTAGGTTCCAGAGTGGCTGGTGGCACTGACACTCCAGGTCGAGGGTTGTTCTTTTGGCAGACTAAACATTCAGCCTGCACCTGGGAGGCCAGAGGCCTAAGTCCAGAGGTTAGAAAGTATTTATTCATAAGCTGGGAAAGAGCTTCTCTACCTGTGTGGGTAGACTGATGTAGTTTCTGTAGTACTGGCCGTATTAGATTCCTTGGTAGGAGGATTTTTCCTTCCGTGGAGTGGAGCCATCCCTCCTTTTCCCGGAGCCTAAGTGTGTTGGCTAGGTTCCTCTCTTCGTGAGAGTACTGAGGGGTCGGGAGCTCCCCCACTGATGGGATGAGGGCATGCATATGGGCATCTTTAGCTTCCTGTGGTTCCAGGGTAGCAGCTCGCTTGGCCTCTCTGTCCGCCCTGGCATTACCCTTAGCCACATCTTGATCTTCTCTTTGATGAGCCTTGCAGTGTATCACTGCTACTTCTGAGGGGAGCTGTACCGCTTCTAAAAGCCGGAGAATTTGAGGCCCATGTTTAACCGGAGAACCTTGGTCTGTCAACATTCCTCTTTCCTTCCACAGACCGGCATGGGCGTGTAGTATTCCAAAGGCATATCTGGAATCAGTAAAAATGTTAACCTTTTTTCCTTTTGACAGTTCAAGTGCACGGGTTAAGGCTACCAATTCAGCCAGCTGAGCTGATGTCCCAGCAGGTAAACCCTCTGCTTCCACAGTCTTATGGAGAGATACAATAGCATAGCCTGCCCTCCTCTGTCCGTTTACAACTGTACTGCTGCCGTCAGTATACCACTCATAATCAGCATTGGGGAGGGGTTGATCTTTTAAGTCTGGGCGGCTGGAGTATTGGACATCTATGATTTCCAGACAGTCATGTTCCTGCTCCTCTGTCTCCGGTAACAGGGTGGCTGGGTTAAGGGAGGGACAGGTCTGTAGGGTAACTTCAGGATTTTCTAACAGTTTTGCTTGATACCGAGCAACCCGAGCCTGTGTAAGCCAGAGACCACCCTTAGTATCCAGCAGGGCTTGAACCATATGGGGAGTATACACTTGCACAACTCCTCCCAGTGTCAATTTCTCAGCTTCCCCAAGGACTAGGGCAGTTGCTGCGACCGCCCTCAAACAGGCTGGCCATCCCTTTGAAACTTGATCCAGTTGTTTAGAGAAATATGCCACAGGACGCTTCCAGGCACCTAATAGCTGGGTAAGCACTCCCAGGGCCACCCCTCTCCGTTCATGCACATACAGTTGGAATGGCTTAACTAGGTCCGGCAGGCCTAGAGCTGGAGCTTCCATTAGTTTCCTTTTTAAGATTTTAAATGCCCTGTCCGCTTCTGGGGACCAGTGAAAGGGGTCATGATCCGCTCCCTTAACGCATTCATACAAGGGTTTAGCCCACAGTCCAAACTCTGGGATCCATATTCTGCAGAAGCCTGCCATGCCCAGAAATGCCCTGAGTTGTTTACGATTGCTTGGAATAGGAATTTGACAGATAGCTTCCTTTCTTTCATTTGAAAGCTGACGTTCCCCCTGCCTGATGTAAAATCCTAAATACCGTACTTCTGGGAGAGCAATCTGAGCCTTACTCTGTGCTACTCGATATCCTCTGAGTCCAACAAAGTTCAGGAGGCTCACAGTGGCTTTAAGACAAGGGATTAGACCCACAGCAGCAATCAACAAGTCATCCACATATTGCAGGAGGAGGACCCTGTCTTCATTGTCCCACTCCTCCAAGTCTCTGGTCAAAGCCTGGCCGAACAAAGTGGGGGAATTTTTAAATCCCTGGGCCAGCACGGTCCAGCAAAGCTGCTTTTTAACCCTTCTGTTGTCCTCCCACTCGAAGGAGAAAATCTCCTGAGATTGGGTGTCGACCGGAATCGTGAAGAAAACATCCTTCAAATCTAGGACAGAAAAATGGGTATACTGCCCCCCTATAGAGGCCAACAGTGTATACGGGTTTGGAACAAGGGGGTGCAGAGTCTTAACCCGCTCATTAACCGCCCTTAGGTCCTGAACCAGCCGGTATGTGCCATTGGGCTTTCGCACGGGCAGAATGGGGGTGTTCCAAGCTGACTGGCATTCTCGTAGTACACCGCACTCTAGGAACCGATCTATAGTCTCTTGCAGTCCCTCTCTGGCTTCCCTCTTAATCGGATACTGTTTGATTCGCACTGGGCTTTTGCCTGGGAGAAGCTGAATATGAACAGGGGTCTGACGGTTTGCCTTCCCTGGGACCCCTGATGCCCATACCAGAGGAAAAACCTGCTTTTCCCACTGGCTCCATTCTGGGGCTTGCATGGCTGAGGGCTCAGTTGCAAGAGTCATTATCCAGGCATTCTCTGGGGGTAAGGTGAGGGTTATTTCATCTTGGGTGAAATGCAGGGTGGCACCTAAGCGACAAAGCAGGTCCCGTCCCAATAGAGGCGTTGGACAATCGGGGAGGTAAACTAGTTTGTGAGATAGAGTTCTGTTTCCCAAAGCACATTCCGCTGGGGCATATACTGGGCACTTGGTTCCTTTCCCTGTGGCACCCACCACAGTGAGGGAATCTGCCACAGGCAGCTGCAGGGGTTGGTTTACAGCGGTTCGTGCAGCTCCAGAGTCTATTAAAAAGTCTATGTCTGAATCTCCCACCCGCATTTTTACTCGGGGTTCCGGGGGCAGGATAGTCCGTCTCCCCTGACACCCCTATTCTTGATCCTCCGCTGCCATCATAGGGGTACCTTCCCTCTCGGGGCACTCATTTTTCCAATGTCCCTCCTTTCGGCATCTGGCACACTGGTTGCGACCCAGACGCCTTTCCTGTGAGCCAGGGCGCCCATGTCCACGTCCTCTCATTCCCCGGCCCCTTCCACCTTCCTGGAATTTTCCCTTGCCACCGGCCTGTACTGCTGCAACCATCATTTTCGCTTGCCTCTTTTCCTTTTCTTCCTCCCTAAGGCTGTAAGCCCTGTTTGCAGTTTCCAGAATCTGTGCTATGGTCATGCCCATCAAATCCTCCTTTTTCTGCAGTTTCCTTTTAATATCAGGGGCTGCACGGCTGGTAAAGATACCCTTTATGATTGCCTCAGTTTCCGGTTCATCAGGGTTTGCATTAGTAGTTTGCCTGATGGTATCCCGGATACGCTGCAGAAAAGCAACCGGACTCTCTTTTGGCTCCTGTGCTAGCTCATAAGGCTTAGCCCAATTGTTATGTCGGACAGCTGAGTGTCGGAGACCATGTAATAGGAGCTCCTTGTATACAGTGAGACGCGTTTGGCCCGCAGGGTCATTAGGATTCCACCCGGGATCTGCTAGGGGGACCTGGACTGCAACAGTAGGGACGTGATGTGGATTCAGTTCATGTCTCTTCTGTGCCTCCTCCCTTGCTTTAGACACAACCTGATTACGCTCCACCTCAGACAACAGGGTCCGCATAAGGACATTACAGTCATCCCAGTCAGGTTTACAGCTAGCCAGACACCCTTCAAAGGCTGAGATAAACTTGCTTGGGTTCGTAGAGAATTCCCCTGCCTGTGCCTTAAAAGCTGCCAGGTCCACGGGGTTAAAAGGCACATGGGTGTAAACCTGCATAGTAGTGGCCGGGCGATTGTCTGATCCAGGGCGGGCTATCCGAGTCTCAGTAAGTAATGGATAGAATCCCACCGAGGGGGCAATCTCTGGGACCTGAGAGACCCTGTCTTTATATGGTGGGGGTGTTGGAGCCGAAGGGGACACCGACTCTGCCATCACAACCGGAGGAGGGTTCTGGGGACTAACTGTAGTTACTACCGAACCTGACGGAGTCAAATTACACCTTTGCAAAAGATCTGACCTATCTCTTAACAACATAAACAACTGTACATACATATGTTCATTCCATTTACCCGTACGCTGACAAAACAAAAGCAATTGAAGGATCGTATTATAATTGAGTGATCCCTCCGGTGGCCACCTTTCCTGGTCCTCTAGCTGATATTGAGGCCAGTCTACTGTACAGAATCTTTTCAGTTTACTTTTAATCAACGGATCCGATCCAAACACTTTCCAGTTCACCAGAATGCATTCCAAGGGTGTACACCTTGCCCTGCCTGCCGTACTCTGTCCCTGCCCCATATTAGGGAGACTCTGGGCGTCCCCAAGTCAAAACAGGTAGACACTGGGCGTCCCCAGGTCAAGACAGATAAAGTCCCCACTGGACTGTTCCTACCTTATCCAAGGGTCCGGTTCTGCATCGTCGCCCTATCCACAGGACCGGTTCCCCACCGTCGCCCGCGGCCACAGCTGCTTCTCCACTACTCGAGCGCGTTGCACCGTTGTGCCCTCCGGGGTCGACCAAACCACGTCTCCGCTGAGGCCCCCGATGAAGTCACCGGTGAGCTCTGGGCGTCGGTCGTCGCCGTAGTCCGTCGGCCTCCAGGAGGGATCCGGGCAAGGCTAAATTTCAGCCTCGAGCCCCACGTTGGGCGCCAAAAACTGTTGCTGGCACAGAGGTGCCCGAGGCAAAGCAACAGGGGTTCGTTGCCCGGCATGCTTTGCGCCAATAAACACACCAGGTGGAGAAGCAAACAAAGTTTATTTGAGATCTCAAAGCGGTGCTAGGAGACAGGCACGTCTCAAATCGAGCACAGTAACAGAAACAGTTTTTTTTCCTTTATACCTTTACAGTCAAGCCTCACCCCCCCCCTTCCCCCGCTACCCCTCCCTTCCCTCCCCCCATTCCTCTCTCTCCACCCCTCCCATCCCTGGTAACAATTACTAAGCAAATAGCAATTACATTTAAGCAGTTAGTTTATGTTGGCAGCTATAAGTTCAGCTCGTTAGTAACTTCTTGAACTACTATCTTGTCCCGTTCCTTTGATTTCCTTTGGCCAGAGGTATGCAGGCCTCATTATACTGCAAAAAGGGGGGTTTACCACTGATATCAAGCCGCTTACACATTTCACTTGCACCTGGCTTTTGAGGTCGATTAGAGTTTAAACATGGAAGGAGTTTGGTTCAGGCCTAGTGCAGGAAGGCTTCATTGACACTTGTGATTTTCCACCCTCCTGAGTCACCTGGCGTGATGGTGATGCCTGGTGACGTCAACA
>NW_020709142.1:0-3440 GCF_002925995.2 Terrapene triunguis
CTCCCACAGCCTTTGTTCAGTTTCCCGGGCAAAGGTGTCACCTCGCCTCTAACCCCTTCCTGGGTTCTCATGTTACAGGCTCAGGTATTTTCAGTCAGTCTCCCATCCCCCAATGCAGACCATCCCAGCCACACTCCCCTGTCAGCATTCACAGACCACAGTAAGAACAGTCTCAGTTCGTCACATCTCTCCCCCCTCCGAGACTGAACTGAGCGGGGTCACTTTAGCCAGTGACCCGGGGAAGTTCGAACCTACCCCCGTTCCCATGGATGCCCCCGCATCCCTCCCATTCCTTGGTGAGAATTACACCAGGCCCCTCCAGTTTCACGCCCCCCCTTAGGTCGGGGGTGCTCGAGGGCATTCGCAGTTTGCATGTGGGAAGGGTTATGCGGCCTGTGCCCTTTTCCCACCCCAGTACCCCTGGGGTTCCAACTGGGCTGTGGTCTTCCCCCAGCGCTCCAGTCTGGAGGTCTGTGCTTCGGGTTCTCTTGGTTCAGAGCCCCCCTTTTAACCTTGGCCACCCTCTGGAAAGGCTCCTCTATGCTGGGCAAGGGTCCTAAAGCCATTTTCCCCTTGTCCCGGGCCTTCCTCCCCCTCTGACAGGGGTCACAGGATCGGCAGTGCTGCCGGACAGTAACAAAGACCCCAGGCCAGTAAAAGCTCCGTAGCAGCCTCTGCTGGGTACGCCAGGTTTCCTGGTGCCCTGAGAGGGGAATGTCATGGGCCTGGTACAGCAGCTGGCGGCGATACTTCTGGGGCACCACCAGTTGCCTCCTGATCCCCCCTGTGTCCATTTTCCCTGGGGGAGCCCATTCTCGGTACAGGAACCCCTTCTCCCACAGGAACCTTTTCCGGCCACCTCTCCCCATGGTCTGTACCGCACTGAGGTCGGCCAGGTCCCTTATCTTCCGCAAGGAGGGATCTTTCTGCACCTCGGCCTGGAACTCAGCAGCTGGGACAGGGATGGCCACCTGCTCTCTCTCGCCAGCTGGGTCTGAAGCCGCAGCCTCCCTGAGCCGTGTCCCTGGGCGTTCCCTCCCCACCAGGTTAGGGTCCTGCGCCTCGGGCAAGGCACCCTCCCCAAGGTCAGGGCGCAGTGCTCCTTGCCGGCTCTGACTGCGGGTCACAACCAGTGCATTCTGGGGGTTGCTTGGCCAGTCCTCCAGGTCCCCCCCCATCAACACCTCAGTGGGCAAATACGGGTGTACCCCCACGTCCTTGGGGCCCTCCTTGGGCCCCCACTTCAGGCGTACCCTCGCCACAGGTACCTTGAATGGGGTCCCACCCACCCCCATCAGAGTCAGGAAGGTGTTGGGCACCATCCGATCTGAGGCCACCACCTCGGGCCGGACCAGTGTCACCTCTGCGCCCGTATCCCAGTATCCATCGACCTTCCTCCCATCCACCTCCAGGGGAACAAGGTACTCTCTCCGGAGGGACCGCCCCGCGCCCACCGTATAAACCAAAAACCCTGAGTCTGGAGCAACCAGCCCCCCAGAGGAGCTGGCCTGGAGCTCTCCTTCCTCCTTAGCAGGTGGTATTCTGCCAGCCCCCCTTCCCTGGGAGTGCCGCCTCTCGCCCGGCTGGGTCTCTACCCAGTCAACCCTCTGTGGGTCTGGTCTGCTCAGTCTGTCCCTGAGTCTGGGGCACTGGGCCCGTATGTGACCTCTCTGGTCACAGTGATAGCAGACCATGTCCCAGGTGTCCCCTCGAGCCGGTCGGTTGTCCCTGACCCTGGGCATTCCCCATGGGAGGTGATTCCCCACATTCCCCTTTTGAGAGGTACCCGGGTGACTCTCTCTCTGCATCGCAGCGGGCCTGCTCCTTTGGGACTCCTCCCTGCCAGCCCCTGACCGGCTCTTCACAAACTCATCGGCCAGCCGGCCTGCATGTCGCGGGTTCTCTGGTTTTTTGTCCACCAACCACAGCCTCAGGTCGGATGGGCACCGCTCATACAGTTGCTCCAATACCAGCAGTTTAACCAGGTCCTCCTTTGTCTGGGCCCCATCAGCCCACTTGCTGGCGTATCCTTCCATGCGGACGGCTAGTTGCAGGTATGAGATCTCAGGGGTTTTATCCTGACTCCGGAACCTTTCCCGGTACATCTCAGAAGTCAGCCCAAACTCACGTAGCAGGGCCTTTTTGAATAGTTCGTAGTTCCCTTTCTCTGCCTCTTCCAGTTGGCGGTACAATGCCACTGATTTGGGGTCCAGTAAGGGGGTGAGAACCCGGAGTCTGTCCGCAGAATCAACCTGGTGTAGCTCGCAGGCCGTCTCAAAGGCATCCAGGAAGTCATCCATGTCCTCCCCCTCCTTACGTGGGGCCAGGATGCACTTATCAAAGCTCCGTGCAGTCCTGGGTCCCCCCTCACTCACCGCAGCCGGGGTCGCGCGGCCCTTCAGCCTCGCCAGTTCCAGTTCATGATGCCTCTGTCTCTCATTCTCCTCCCGTTCATGATGCCTCTGTCTCTCTTCATGCTGCCTCTGTTGTTCACGATCCTCCAGCTCTCTCAGTTTTAGCTCTATCTCCCATTCCAGCCCATTCCGCTCCACGGATGCCGCACGTGGCCGGGAGGATCCCCTGCTGGCCGGCGAGCGTGGCCGGGAGGATCCCCTGCTGGCCGGGGGGGTCACTGCGCCCTCGGTATTTGCTGGGCTCCTCCCCACCCTTCCCCTAGGCATAGGAAGGAGGGGTCTCGGGAAGCCCTCAGCAGCCGGCTGACCACTCCCAGCTGGGACAGACACTGGGGCCTGCGCTGCATCTGCCAGGCTGCTTCCCTCAGAGACAGGGATCAGTTCATTCGCGCGATCACCCTTCTCCAGCTGGGCAATGAGCTGTTCTTTGGTGAGCCTCCCACTGCGCACCCCCCTCTGCTTGCACAGCTCCACCAGGTCGCTCTTAAGCCGCTTGGCATACATCTTCCTGCTGGCCACTCACAGGCCTGGGTGCTCACCGCTCCCCACCGTCTCCAGGGAGACCCCTAGTGTCCAGCCCTTCTCGAGGTCACCACCTCTCTGCCAGGGTCAAGCTGCAGACTCCTCCGCCCCTGGGACCACTCGCTGCGATCCCCCGGGGGACCCTGTTACTGCAAAAGTCCTTCTCGCTGGTCACACACTCCCAGGGGTGATAACCGTCTCTCTCTGACTCTTCAGCACGCCTGGTCCCCGTCAATCCCCCTTCGCTTTACTTCTCCCCAGTCACTTACTGCAGGAAGCACCGTCCACGGGGTGCAGTAGATCCCACCGCTGCCACCAGTTGTCACGGAGTATGGGGGGACTCAGGGCCCTGCACCCCCGGCGTCCTGCGATTCACCATGACTCTCAGCCAGCCAGTAAAGCAGAAGGTTTATTTAGACGACAGGAACACGGTCCAAGACAGGTCTTACAGGTGCAAACAACAGGACCCCCTCAGTTAGGTTCATCTTGGGGTCCCCGGGCACC
>NW_020709143.1:0-4800 GCF_002925995.2 Terrapene triunguis
CTCTGGTCACTCAGGGAACAGAAAACTACTCATCCAGTGACCAGTATGTTTGCCCTCTACCAGACTCCTGTACCCCACTGGTCTGGGTCTATCACATATCCCTCCCCCCTGCTCAACGCCAAGGGGTTGGGCAGCGTGGGATACCAGACAGTGCACACGTGACAAGCCATCGGCGTTGCCATGACGGCTCCCTGGTCTGTGTTGCACACGGAACTGGAAAGGTTGGAGAGATAAGAACCATCCAGTCACCCTTGTGTTCTTCTCCTTGTTCCGCTGCATCCATTGAAGAGGGGCATGGTCGGTCACGAGGACAAATCTGCGCCCGAGCAGGTAGTAGCGCAATGTTTCCATGGCCCATTTTACAGCGAGGCATTCTCTCTCCACCACTGCATATTTTTGTTCCCTTGGAAGGAGTTTCCGACTGAGGTATAGAATTGGGTGTTCCTCCTCCCCGACCATCTGTGATAAAACGGCCCCCAACCCTACTTCCTATGCATCCGTCTGCAGGATAAACTCCTTGGTGAAATCAGGGGCTATCAGTACGGGGTTACTGCAGAGGGCAGTCTGTAGGTCTGTGAATGCTTCCTTTGCTGCGTCAGACCATCTCACCAGATCAGGGCCACGGGCTTTCACTAGGTCTGTCAGGGGGCTTGCCCTTGTGGCAAAGTGGGGGATAAATCGTCGGTAATACCCCACCACACCTAGGAACGCCCGGACTTGTTTCTTGCGACTTGGTTGGGGCCAATTTTGGATGGCCTCTAACTTGTTCACTTGGGGTTTTACTAAACCTTTTCCCACAATGTAGCCAAGACATTTGGCCTCTGTAAACCCTACAGCACACTTGGCAGGGTTTGCTGTAAGGCCAGCTCGCCTGAAGGTATCGAGGACTGCCTCCACCTTCTCCTGGTGGGTTTCCCAGTCTGGGGTATGAATGACCACATCGTCCAAGTAGGCAGCAGCGTAACTGTTATGCGGGCGTAATAGCTTGTCCATGAGATGCTGGAAGGTAGCTGTGGCTCCATGTAGTCCAAAAGGGAGGACAGTATATTGAAAAAGACCCTCTGGTGTAGAGAACGCAGTCTTTTCCTTTGCATCTTCTGCAAGGGGAATCTGCCAGTACCCCTTTGTCAAGTCTAGGGTAGTCAAGTACCGGGCATTACCCAGACGGTCCACTAGCTCATCTATGCGAGGTATGGGGTACGTGTCAAACTGGGATACTTCGTTTAGTCGCCGGAAGTCGTTGCAAAATCTTGTGGTGCCATCAGGTTTGGGCACCAGCACGATTGGGCTGGACCACTGACTGTGGGATTCTTCGATGATCCCCAACTCCAGCATTTTTTTTACTTCTGCTTTATTTCCTCCCTTTTTGCCGCTGGCACCCGATAGGGCCTCACTGTTACTCTGGCCCCAGGGTTCATGACGATGTGGTGATATGTCTCGGTTGTTCGACCCAGTTTTGTCGAGAACACATCTTGGTTCCAGAAGATCATCTCAGACACCTCATTCTTCTGGTCTGGTGTTAAATCGGGAGACACTCTCACCTGTTTGGAAGGCTTGTTTTCCTGGGTTAGGTCTTTTTGGACCATTGTGCATGCCTCTTGTGCATGCCAGGGTTTCAGAAGGTTAACGTGATAAATCTGTTCTTGTTTTCTGCATCCTGGCTGCCGCATCTTGTAGGTTACTTCCCCCACGGGTTCAACCACCTCATAGGGCCCCTGCCATTGGACCAGAAGCTTGCTTTCTGCCGTGGGTACCAACACCATAACCCAATCCCCTGGTTGGAACTGTCGCACTTTTGCCTGGCGATTGTAATGGGTTCGCTGGGCCTCTTGTGCCTTCTCCAAATGTTCCCGTACAATAGGGGTAACCCGGGCTATCCGGTCTCGCATCTGCATTACATGCTCTATTATATTTCTCTCCTCATTGGGTTCCTCTTCCCAGATCTCTTTGGCGATATCTAGTATGCCACGGGGGTGACGCCCGTATAATAACTCGAAGGGGGAAAACCCAGTTGAGGCCTGAGGTACCTCCCGGATAGCGAACATAAGGTAGGGTAGTAGGGTGTCCCAGTCCTTCCCGTCCCAACTTACCACCTTCCTTATCATAGCCTTGAGGGTTCGGTTAAACCTTTCTACCAACCCATCAGTCTGCGGATGGTAGACCGAAGTTCTCAGGGTATGTATATGGAGCAGCGTACAGAGGTCCTTCATTAGCTTCGACATAAATGGGGTTCCTTGGTCGGTTAATATCTCCTTCGGTAGCCCTATTCGGGCAAAGATCCCCACGAGCTCTTTGGCTATAGTTTTAGAGGCCGTGTTCCGCAGCGGGATGGCTTCTGGGTAGCGAGTAACGTAGTCCAAAACAACAAGTATATATTGGTGGCCTCGAGCCGTCTTCTCCAGGGGTCCCACTAGGTCCATGGCTATTTGCTCGAAGGAGACCTCTATGATGGGAAGGGGTACTAAAGATGCCCTCAAGTGGGGATGGGGACTGTGCAGCTGACACTCTGGGCAGGAGGCACAGTACCTCCGCACTTCTTCATGTACTCCGGGCCAGAAGAACCGTCGTAGGACTCGTGACAGGGTCTTCTCTACCCCCAAATGCCCCCCAAAAACATGACTATGAGCAAGACTTAATACAGCGTTCTGGTGTTTTTGAGGTACTAGGATCTGCTGTACCTTCTGCCCCTGTACTGGTGCAACGCGGTATAAGAGATCCTTCTTCATTATGAAGTAGGGTCCTGGTCCCTGGGTTTTCCCTTCCACGGGAACCCTATCTATTTCAGTCACCTCCTTCCTAATGTTGTCATACCTTGGGTCTTCTGCCTGGTCCCGTCCAAAATTTCCTCTCCTGGGGCTAATCTGCCCAAGATCTAGGGGCCCAGTCTCTGTTGCCTCTACTGGTTCAGAAGCATTAGGGTGGGGGTCAGACTCAGGTGCGTCTCCCTCCTGCGTGGCCTCCTTTTCAGCTGCGCGGGTCCGCCTACCTACAAGAGCGACCCTCTGGCTTTGGGTCAGTATTCAGGTTCCCAAGGCCTTAGCTGCCCTTCTTTCCCTTTTTGTCTTTCTACCCTGTCTGGGAGTGGAGAACAAATCTGGGGATATTTCAGAGAAGATTGGGGGTTGACAGTCCGCTGTGGATACCTCACCAATTTTAGGGTCCCCATCTTTCTCCAATCCCCCTACTGGGAGTAAGTTTCCAAACCCTGGGAAGTCCCTCCCTATGAGCACCGGGTATGGGAGTTTAGGGACTACACCTGCTGCTACGTCAGTAGTGTTCCCTTGGATCTCGATTTTTACTGGGATGGTGGGGTAGTAACTAACTGTCCCATGGACACATGTTATCCCCGTACGTTTAGCCTGCAGCAGCTGACTATGCTTCACGAGCTTCCCTGAGATAAGTGTGATAGCACTCCCCGAATCAACCAGTGCCATGGTCCCTACCCCATTTAGTTTCACTGGTCTGGTATACATATGTGGGGTTAGTGAGACCCCCACAAGGTGGATTAGGGAGCATGGATCTGCCCAGTTCCCCAGGTTACACTGCATAGGCTCCTCAGCATTGGGACACTGTGCAGCTATGTGTCCCCACTCCCCGCAGGCATAACATCTGTATGGAGCCCTAGGCGTTCCCCGGTCTCTTGGTTTGGGGAGTCTAACATCACGATCCTCTTCTCCCTCAGTGGTCTGACTCTTTGTGGCCTCTGATGGGCCTTCGGCCTCTCTCTTTTTCCACCTGGGCCCTCCTGGTGGCCCAGTCACCCGAACTTTAGGGCTTGGTGCTGCTAGTTTAACCCGGGGTGCCTCTTCCTTAACTGGTCGGGTCAGCTCCCTCGCTGTCCTTCGCCTCTCTACCAGGGCGACAACCTCGTCATAGGTGGAGGGTTCGTTCTGGCTTACCCAGGCACGAAGGTCTGGTGGTAGTCCCCTCATGTATCGGTCGATGACCAGAACCGCTAGTATCTCTTCCGGACTCCGGGACTCTGTTTGCAACCACTTTAGTGCGAGATGGATGAGGTCATACAATTGGGACCGTGGGGTTTTGTCTTCCTGGTACCTCCAACCGTGATACTGCTGGGCCCGCACTGCTGTTGTTACCCCAGATCTGGCCAGGATCTCTGCTTTCAGCTGGGGGTAATCTGCCACAGCCTCTTCAGGCAGATCATGGTAGGCCTTCTGGGCCTCCCCACACAGGAATGGGGCAAGGATGCCAGGCCGCCCGTAGGGTTGTCCTCTCAAAGGCTAGAAGGTATGCCTATACATCATCCTCCCGTGTCATTTTCTGCAGCCAATGGCTGGCCCGTAAGAGCCGCGTCCCATCATGGCCGCGATTCAGCTCTGTAAGGGACTTTACCTGGTTTACCAGTTCCCGCAACATAGCTCGGTCTTGAACAGCCTGGTCTATCAGCAGGCGATTAGTCTCTTGCTGCAGCCGCACTGCCTCCTGTTGGGCAGCTGCCTGGACACGGGTAGCCTCCTGCTGGGCCGCCGTAGCTTGTATCAGTGCCCGCACTACGTCATCCATTGTGGTGGGGAAAAAAAAAACCCTCTCCCTTTTGTTTTTTGTTTTTTTGTTTGTTTGTTTTTTTAAATCAGCCTCCTTCTTCCGCCGTGCTGTGCACCCCAAGATCCCACTGCTAACACCAGTGTGACAAAGTTCCTCCTCTATCTTGGTGGGTCCTGCGCTTATTGGCAGATTTTTCTTGCCTCAGAGATTCACCATGTGGGTTGGGGAACAGCCCAGAGACCTTCCTGTCTGGAAGAACCCACAGTCCAGGTCAATTGGGAGGTTTGGGGGGAA
>NW_020709144.1:0-1964 GCF_002925995.2 Terrapene triunguis
TGCAGTGGTGACGACGCAGGAAAGGAAACAGAACGCCAGGTTTGTTGGTAGCCAGAGGGCTTTACAAGCCTCCTGCAAAAAGCCTCAAGCCAAAAGCCTCCCAGGAAAACTTTTCCTGGGGTTTTTATTTCTCTCCTTACTTTGTTTACAACTCTTCTTAGTGGTTACATCTTTGCCCATTCAGAAGGCAGGCAGGATACACGCAGTGTGCAATTATACAAGATAGCAAACTCATCTGTAGAGCGCGTGAACAGCCAGCTGCAAAGGTACTATCAGGCTAGCCAATATGTTTTCCAAACATAGGCGCTGAACCAAGGTCACTCCCGCCTCAATTCTGAGGGAACAGTTTGCCGTTCTTCAAGGCTTATGATTAGGGAGCAACACATTCCTACATCCCCCCCTATTTTATTTTATATGCGGTGTTTAGACAAAGCACCTTTGCAGGGTAGTATACACAACGCCACTAGATTGGGTAAACATTAAACAAAGCAGCAAAGCAAAACGCCAAAAATTAAAACTAAGACCCCATACTATAAAAGGGTCTTTATTCACTCTAAGGGTGGCTATGACTAAATATAATTCCACCAAGAAGGAAAAACATCTTTAGCAAATGGCTTAAGCATAACATTTCAGCATATCAATCTGCTATTGCATGCGGTTGCTATTATCAGTAAGCTTAAAACAGCACATTTCTTTCACTGTCTCACACCCCAGATGTTGCTGGGTGGTTTACAGACAGGAACAAGGCAGGTACTTAACAGACCTTGCATTTCCGGGGCAACGGCCAGGCAGAAATCAGATTGATTTAATACTTTTGCCAGGTGGACCCAAATGTCTTGTAGTGTGGTGTCATTAACATACACACAGCTATCATTAGCTTGAAAAAGTAAGTGTCCTGTCAGGTGTAATCCCAGGAGCACTGACTAAAATTAACTGGGCATACCAGATAGTCTAATTTCCCAGATGTCTTGTGAATTACCCAATCCCACATGCATCCTCCCCATGGGCCCGGCAGGATTTGGTATGTGGGAGCCCACACCCTCTCAACCGGTCCATATGCTTGGAAGGAGCACTAAAAACGTCTGCACTTCCACCCAAAAAGTTTTCAAGTATGTCTCTATGGCCACAGATCAGATGGTACTCCTGATGTGTCTGTAAGGGCAGTGGGCCAAGCCTGAACATGCTAGATCCCACTGCAATGCCTTCCCAGCCTCAGTGATATTCAATACCATCTCTGTTAGCAACTTCTGGGTCATTGTCTGTATTTGGATGTATTACAGGGGTAATAGTGTAATGAAGGAAATGGCAGGGGCAATACATGCTGAGGGACTTATCCAAAACACAGGGCGCAGCCTGTAGAATAAACCCCAAAATCCAATCAATATCACATTCCCAAGAATGGGTCCCACAAGTTTCTTTCTGCCAGTGTATAATTCTTTGTTTCTTCACCAGGGTCAGTTCTTAATGTCTCTTGTAGTCAGGAATTCCTGGACTTTGTGGTTTCAATGAAGCAAGTGTTCCTTCTTCTCTTTTCCTGAAACAGTCATGGTTTAGCATCATACAGGGGAGAGGTTACTAGCACATCACCCTGTAATGGTTTTGTGTCTCCTAGAAAAATCTAAAGGCACAGTAGGTCTGTCAGTGGACAAGGGAGAGGTTACTAGCACTTCACCTTGTCTTTTTTTCTTTTTCCTGCTGTCCAGACGGCACAGCAGAACTAGAAGGAGAAATAGGCTTATCATCAGTCAGAAAGTCCTCCCGAGGTGGAGGGGTCTTTTTGCAGTGAGAAGCATGGGTCCAGGCAGTCAGTCCTTGGCACTTCACAGCCGTGTTGGTGGTTAACAGGACTTGGAAAGGGCCTTTCCAGCATGGAGCCAAAAGCAGCCTTTCGTTGATGGACTTTACATAGACTCAGTTTCCTTGTTTCAATTAATGGCAGGGGTGCTAGGGTCTTTGAGTAGCAC
>NW_020709145.1:0-2122 GCF_002925995.2 Terrapene triunguis
TCCTTGTTTCAATTAATGGCAGGGGTGCTAGGGTCTTTGAGTAGCACTTCTCTTCCTGTGAGAAAAAACCTAACACATCTCATTAATGCCTGGCAGTGTTTTTTAGATCTTAGTTGCTTGGGCACATTTAAGCCCCCCCCTTTGTCTTGGGGGTCAGCCAAGTTTTGGCTGTGACCTTGGATGAGCCTGCAAGCTGTATCTTCCTCTCAGTTAACTCATTCTGTGCTTTTTCCTCTTCTCTTCTTGGCTTTTCTTAACCTACAAAGGAAACCTTCACTCTTCCAGTAAAATAACTTTATTACAGAGCTTTGGAGCAACAAACCGGGACAAGCACACCCACCTTTAAGGAGTGCACTCGGTACAACCTCAGGTGTCTAATTGCTTTCCTCCCTCCCCAGCCCTCTGGCTAAAAATCTGAGGTAGCCAGAGGGATCCCATGGGCAATATGGGGAGTGGGTTAACCTTCCATGTCCTTGTTTCCAAAGACTGTTGGTATGCAATTTTTGACAACAATTTTTGCCATAAAACACAAAAATAATTCCTATTGTGCCAGTAAATGCATGGTACATTGAATGCTGTTTAGCTGGCATCCGTTTTCTCTGATGATCTGAAAAACAAAAGAACAGAGGTCTACCCCTTCTGGGCAGTCAGTCATTGCTTAAAATGTTTCCTTGTATTTGTTTCATAGGCAGCCCAGATTTCAGTGGCTTCTACCTTATTAGTTAGAAACTTGCATTAATACAGATGCTTTCTGGCTTGCTTCCAGATCCAAAGCTATCCACAGCTTAAAGATTCTTACTTAAAAAGGGACACAATTGACTTTTCCAGTCTTTTGTGCTTACAAACACGGGGGTATTAAAGGGGCTAGTGGACTCCTCCACATGCCCTGCCCGTAGCTGGTCATTAACCAAGTGCTGGAGAACCTCCAGCTTGTCCAGAGGAAGCAGTCACTGTGCAACCCATACGGGCTCGTCAGTAAGCCAACGGAGGGGGAGGGCCGTACGCCTAATCATCAATATGAATGGTGGCAATTAAAGCATTAATAAATCACGGCCCCACAGATGGAGATGTACCCCCTCCATCATCCGCCCACGGACTCGGGCCGCGGCGGTGAGAGCGCCGAATCCTAACCACTAGACCACCAGGGATAAGCTGCCCGGGGCGTGCCCTCCACCTGCTGGGGGATGCTCAAAAACTGCCCTGTGCCATATAATTGCTCAGAAAGATAAGCCCCCCCACCTTGTGCTGCTGCTGCAAGCGCCTCTCGCTGGTACTCGCTATCCCACACAACGTATTGCGCGGGAGACAGCATCATGCGACACATGTCTTTCCAATCTTGGGGGAGCAAGGAGTAACTGTTTGATACACCTTTCAAGGTCCCCAGGGTGAAAGTGGACCGCACCCCGGTCTCATGAACCGCCTTGCGGAGCTCGCGCAGAACCGAGTAGGGGAGAGCCTCCCAATCCACTATCTCCCCCCCATTTCCATTATCCTGCCTAGAGACGGGAAACGCCTCGAGCCCACAGCTGGATTCTTCGCCGGTCAAGAGACCGGCCTCGCGCACTGGCTGCACCGCCGCGGCGACAGCGCCCCCCCGCCCGACCGGTAGGCAGGGGGGCGCCGCCACGGGCGGCGGCGCAGGGAGGGTTAGCTGCGGGTAGGAGGGGGGTGGCCCATCACCTGGGGGCAAAAGGGAAACCGGCTTAAGGCCATCGGGGCCGAACCCCTCCAGCACCTCCTTACAACGCTGCCAGAGCAGCAGGTGCTGAACTGGGGCACGGGGTTTACTATGCAAGGTGATCCCAATCCGTATCCAATCAGGAAGCTGTAATGACCCATAGTCAGGATACCAGGGGCACTGGCGGTCTATTTCCCTTAGAAGGTCCTCAATATGAGCGACCGGGACAGCGATGCATGATCGCTGCCGTATAATCTTTTGTAACTCTCTTGCGTGCTCCTTCTGGGCACTGGAGAGTCCCCCCCCCATACTCACGAATAAGGGGCGGCAAACAGCCGCGGGCGCGCTCGGCGTATCCAGCCGGTGAGTAGAGGGGTATCACGTCGGGGTCACCAGCTGCAGTGGTGACGACGCAGGAAAGGAAACAGAACGCCAGGTTTGTTG
>NW_020709146.1:0-2122 GCF_002925995.2 Terrapene triunguis
TCCTTGTTTCAATTAATGGCAGGGGTGCTAGGGTCTTTGAGTAGCACTTCTCTTCCTGTGAGAAAAAACCTAACACATCTCATTAATGCCTGGCAGTGTTTTTTAGATCTTAGTTGCTTGGGCACATTTAAGCCCCCCCCTTTGTCTTGGGGGTCAGCCAAGTTTTGGCTGTGACCTTGGATGAGCCTGCAAGCTGTATCTTCCTCTCAGTTAACTCATTCTGTGCTTTTTCCTCTTCTCTTCTTGGCTTTTCTTAACCTACAAAGGAAACCTTCACTCTTCCAGTAAAATAACTTTATTACAGAGCTTTGGAGCAACAAACCGGGACAAGCACACCCACCTTTAAGGAGTGCACTCGGTACAACCTCAGGTGTCTAATTGCTTTCCTCCCTCCCCAGCCCTCTGGCTAAAAATCTGAGGTAGCCAGAGGGATCCCATGGGCAATATGGGGAGTGGGTTAACCTTCCATGTCCTTGTTTCCAAAGACTGTTGGTATGCAATTTTTGACAACAATTTTTGCCATAAAACACAAAAATAATTCCTATTGTGCCAGTAAATGCATGGTACATTGAATGCTGTTTAGCTGGCATCCGTTTTCTCTGATGATCTGAAAAACAAAAGAACAGAGGTCTACCCCTTCTGGGCAGTCAGTCATTGCTTAAAATGTTTCCTTGTATTTGTTTCATAGGCAGCCCAGATTTCAGTGGCTTCTACCTTATTAGTTAGAAACTTGCATTAATACAGATGCTTTCTGGCTTGCTTCCAGATCCAAAGCTATCCACAGCTTAAAGATTCTTACTTAAAAAGGGACACAATTGACTTTTCCAGTCTTTTGTGCTTACAAACACGGGGGTATTAAAGGGGCTAGTGGACTCCTCCACATGCCCTGCCCGTAGCTGGTCATTAACCAAGTGCTGGAGAACCTCCAGCTTGTCCAGAGGAAGCAGTCACTGTGCAACCCATACGGGCTCGTCAGTAAGCCAACGGAGGGGGAGGGCCGTACGCCTAATCATCAATATGAATGGTGGCAATTAAAGCATTAATAAATCACGGCCCCACAGATGGAGATGTACCCCCTCCATCATCCGCCCACGGACTCGGGCCGCGGCGGTGAGAGCGCCGAATCCTAACCACTAGACCACCAGGGATAAGCTGCCCGGGGCGTGCCCTCCACCTGCTGGGGGATGCTCAAAAACTGCCCTGTGCCATATAATTGCTCAGAAAGATAAGCCCCCCCACCTTGTGCTGCTGCTGCAAGCGCCTCTCGCTGGTACTCGCTATCCCACACAACGTATTGCGCGGGAGACAGCATCATGCGACACATGTCTTTCCAATCTTGGGGGAGCAAGGAGTAACTGTTTGATACACCTTTCAAGGTCCCCAGGGTGAAAGTGGACCGCACCCCGGTCTCATGAACCGCCTTGCGGAGCTCGCGCAGAACCGAGTAGGGGAGAGCCTCCCAATCCACTATCTCCCCCCCATTTCCATTATCCTGCCTAGAGACGGGAAACGCCTCGAGCCCACAGCTGGATTCTTCGCCGGTCAAGAGACCGGCCTCGCGCACTGGCTGCACCGCCGCGGCGACAGCGCCCCCCCGCCCGACCGGTAGGCAGGGGGGCGCCGCCACGGGCGGCGGCGCAGGGAGGGTTAGCTGCGGGTAGGAGGGGGGTGGCCCATCACCTGGGGGCAAAAGGGAAACCGGCTTAAGGCCATCGGGGCCGAACCCCTCCAGCACCTCCTTACAACGCTGCCAGAGCAGCAGGTGCTGAACTGGGGCACGGGGTTTACTATGCAAGGTGATCCCAATCCGTATCCAATCAGGAAGCTGTAATGACCCATAGTCAGGATACCAGGGGCACTGGCGGTCTATTTCCCTTAGAAGGTCCTCAATATGAGCGACCGGGACAGCGATGCATGATCGCTGCCGTATAATCTTTTGTAACTCTCTTGCGTGCTCCTTCTGGGCACTGGAGAGTCCCCCCCCCATACTCACGAATAAGGGGCGGCAAACAGCCGCGGGCGCGCTCGGCGTATCCAGCCGGTGAGTAGAGGGGTATCACGTCGGGGTCACCAGCTGCAGTGGTGACGACGCAGGAAAGGAAACAGAACGCCAGGTTTGTTG
>NW_020709147.1:0-13753 GCF_002925995.2 Terrapene triunguis
AAAGACACTTCTGCCAGAAGACTGACACAGCAGCAATGTTTTTGTCAAAGGTTTGGTCAGTGAGAAAAGTTATCTAATTTTCCCTTGCCAAGTACAACTTTATATTTTAAATTTTCTCTTTCAAACAAATTGAGTCCTAAGACAATTTGCAGCATTAAATGTTATAAGAACAGAGGGAGAGAGGAATTAAGAGTTATAGGGGCACTGGAGATAAGGCATGCTTTTGCAATGAGGTTTGAACATTGAGGAGAGTGAAAGAGGTGGAGAGACACAGGAAGGTTGTTCTAGATTACCAGAGCTGCAGGGAAGAAAAAGCTCTTGCACCACCAATGGCAAGGTAATGAGGAAGGTCAGAGAGGAGAATGGCCATAGAATCATAGAAGATTAGGGTTGGAAGAGACCTCAGGAGGTCATCTAGTCCAACCCTCTGCTCAACGCAGGACTAACCCCAACTAAATCATCCCAGCCAGGGCTTTGTCAAGCCGGGCCTTAAAAACCTTTAAGGATGGAGATTCCACCACCTCCCTAGATAACCCATTCCAGTGCTTCACCACCCTCCTAGTGAAATAGTGTTTCCTAATATCCAACCAAGACCTCCCCCACTGCAACTTGAGACCATTGCTCTTTGTTCTGTCATCTGCCACCACTGAGAACAGCTGAGCTCCATCCTCTTTGGAACCCCCCTTCAGGTAGCTGAAGGCTGCTATCAAATCCACCCTCACTCTTCTGTTCTGCAGACTAAACAAGCCCAGTTCCCTCAACCTCTCCTCATAAGTCATGTGCCCCAGCCCCCTGATCATTTTCATTGCCCTCTGCTGGACTCTCTCCAATTTGTCTACATCCCTTCTGTAGTGGGGAACTCAAAACTGGACGCAATACTCCAGATGTGGCCTCACCAGTGCCAAATAGAGGGGAATAATCACTTCCCTCGATCTGCTGGCAATGCTCCTACTAATGCAGCCCAATATGCTGTTGGCCTTCTTGGCAACAAGGGCACACTGCTGACACATATTCAGCTTCTCATCCACTGTAATCCCCAGGTCCTTTTCTGCAGAACTGCTGCTTAGCCAGTCGGTCCCCAGCCTGTAGCGGTGCATGGGATTCTTCCGTCCTAAGTGCAGGACTCTGCACTTGTCCTTGTTGAACCTCATCAGATTTCTTTTGGCCCAATCCTCCAATTTGTCTAGGTCACTGTGGACCCTATCCCTACCCTCCAGCATATCTACCTCTCCCCCCAGCTTAGTGTCATCTGCAAACTTGCTGAGGGTGTAATCCATCACCCAGATCATTAATAAAGATGTTGAACAAAACCAGCCCCAGGACTGACCCCTGGGGTACTCCGCTTGATACCGGCTGCCAACTAGACATCAAGCCATTGATCACTACCCATTGAGCCTGACAATCTAGCCAACTTTCTATCCACCTTATAGTCCATTCATCCAATCCATACTTTTTTAACTTGCTGGCAAGAATACTAGGGGAGACCGTATCAAAAGCTTTGCTAAAGTCAGGATATATCACGTCCACTGCCAAAGGGAAAACCAAAGTGAAAAAACAACCGAGGAAAGATGAGAGAGACAAAATCTGTGAGGTCCCCATGCAAGTCTCTGGAGGACTTTAAAAATAAGAAAGGCAACCTAGACTAGCTCGTTGTATAGAAATCACAGCAACAGAGAGTAAGTTGGAACCTGAAATTTGAAAAACCACCGACTATGTTTTCCAAGAAAGTGAAACGCAAGAACCATCAATGAGAAAATACCATTGGTCCATAGGAAGGCTTATAATGATGTTACAAAAATCCCCTTTTGCATAGCATGAAGATTGCAGAGATAAGACTCTTTCAGAATGAAGCAGGAAGTTCTGTGCTGGCAGCTAACACTCTTCCTTTAGGAATCTTGGAAGAGCTGTATAGAGTGGGGGTTGAGACAGAGAGGGGAAATGAGCGACAAACAGGAACTCAGCACAAAAACATTTGAATTCTACAGTCCTGTGTCTCCGGTTTTTATCAAGCAACTATGGGCTTTTATCAAGTAACTTGTACTTTCACCTTCGACTGCGGTAAAACCAAACTGAAATCCTATGTACCGTAGCTTTGTATTTGATAGGAACACCCTCCTATTATTCTTCCTATCCATTCTCAACGAATCATTAGTGTCCATTGATGAAAGACCCTTCTAGGATAGAAGTGTGACGTTGCACTCCATATGATTTTATGAAAATATGTTAATAAGTGTGAATATAATGTAACTGGAATATGCTTCATGCAAAAGGTCTCTTGTAAGGTATCATTACAAAGCTTATAATCTACTGAGTGTGGTCATCCTATTTGTATGTATGTATCATTCTTGTATCTGAAACTAGAAATATGACATATAACTCTGAGGTCCTATTGGAATTATGCAAAGTATGGGCCCTTAATGGTGGTCTGGAATCTTGATGGCTCCCATTAACCAGGACAATTGATTGTAGATGGCTCTGTTTACTTTGCAAGCCTTCCTGTGAGTCAGGCCAGGAAGAATGAAGGCTTGAGGTCTCACAGGACATGTGACCATGTCACCTGGTACTGGAATCCATCTTAAACCTGGTGCTTTTCCATTTAGAAGGAGGGGTGGGGACCCAGAGAGACAAAAAATTCCCATCTTGTGCCAAAGCTATAAAAGGGGGTGGAACAGAACAAAGGAGGCTGCAGTCATGAGAAATCCCCTAGCTACCACGTGAGCTGGAATAAGGACTGTACCAGGGGAAAGGATTGGGCCCAGACTAGGAAGAAGTCCAGTCTGTGAAAGAAGCTTATTGGAACATCTCGGAGGGTGATATTTCATCTGCAACCAGTTTCTTAAATGTATTAGGCTTAACCTTGTGTGTTTTGCTTTATTTTACTTGGTGACTTACTTTGCTCTGTCTGTTATTACTTGGAACCACTTAAATCCTACTTTTTGTATTTAATAAAATCACTTTTTGCTTATTAATGAACCCAGAGTAAGTGATCAATAGCTGGGGCAGCAAACAGCTGTGCATATCTCTCTATCAGTGTTATAGAGGGCGGACAATTTATGAGTTTACCCTGTATAAGCTTTATACAGAGTAAAACGGATTTATTTGGGGTTTGGACTCCATTGAGAACTGGGTATCTAGGTGCTAGAGACAGGAGCACATCTTAAGCTGTTTTCAGTTAAGTCTGCAGCTTTTGGGGGACGTGGTTCAGACCTGGGTCTGTGGTTGCAGCAGGCTAGTATGTCTGGCTCAACAAGACAGGGTACTGAAGTCTCAAGCTGGCAGGGAAAACGGGCTCAGAGGTAGTCTCAGCACATCAGGTGGCAGTCCCAAGGGGGTTTCTGTGACCCAACCCGTCACAAGAAGGTGACTGTTTTTCTACTGCATGGATGCGTGCACGCACCCACCTACACAGAGTATTGGACCAAATTCTTTTCTCAGATACAGGCACACAGTCCCATTGACATCACTGATAGTGGCATGTCCATATCCAAGGGTAGAATTTAATCCTTATGAACATATATAAATCATACACACTCCATTAAGAATAAGTTCTAATGCTGTCTCTGATATAAGAATAAAACTGACTGGATCAAAGGAAGAATATCAAATTGTCTAATGAGTGCTTCAAACTCTCTCGGTGTTCGTGCATATACCTGAGTGCCTTGTGTAATCACAGAGGTGAGCACTTAATAATACGGCATTTTCATTATTAAATACTTAAACATTAACATCCTTTGGAAAAGGGGGTTATACAGGAATAACCACACTGCTTGGATCAGTTGAAGGCACTTGGGTTTTAGCCTTGTGCTTCACAGTATAGGTATGCCATGCTAACTGCGAACCTTCTTGTTTGTTTTTTCTTTGTTGGCTGTGTCACAGGTCCCCTCCCAGGGTGGGGCATGAGTCTTGACAGGCCCGCGGTCACGCCTGTGCACCCCGAGCCGGGGCTGCATGGTCTAGCGGCCAGAGTCAATAACTGCCCCTCAGGCTTGGGGCTGTGTGGCCAGAGTCAATAACTGCCCCCCCCGGTGCAGCATTATTGCCAACCCCAAGTGCTCACAACACATAACTCTAGCCCCACACAATCATGAGCTTATTTTCAAAATCACGAGATTGGCTTTAAAGATCATGAGATTTTTTAAATTGTGAGTTGTTTTTATTCACCCTCTGGTTTCTGAGCATTTAGAGTGCACACAGGTCAGGTTTTCAATCTTTCCTCTGCAGCTTTGACGGCTAGAAACTTGCTTATTTTTAAATGAAAACTGAGAGTCTGATTCCCACATCTGGGGCTTTAAGAAAAACACCATATACCACAAAACTCGCCATCAATTTGTGAGAGTTGGCAACACTGATTTCAGTGTTTGGGGATCTCCATCCATACGCCTCCTACTCTGAACTTTGAGGCAGGCGGAGTCTGCACCCTGCTTGTGAAGCAAGTCTGTATTTTACCTTGGAATCTCCCTTTTCCTCACCCAGTCCCATTGTGCCACACCATTTCTCGTTGCAGTTTGTGATAAATAAACAAGGCAGACGCAACGTGGGTGAGGGGTGTCATTCTTTCTCCCCTTCCTCTCCCAAAGGGCTGCATTCTTCCTTCCCGCTGTTCTCCGATGCACTGTAGAATGAGGGGCATGCTCGGCAGGGCTATTCTATACTAACGAAGAGGCTGTCTTATCTCTGCTGTCTATGAAGCTTTTTCTTTCTTTTAAGTGATTTCAAGGAAATTGTGTGTGCTCCACAGGGCGAGAAGAATGAGAGCCTGGAAAAGACTTCCTTTACTAAGGGCTAGGTTCAGCCACTGTTACTATGAGTAATAGCTTACTCCTCAGATAGTCCCACTGAAATCAGTAGGACTACTTTTTGCAAGCTTGGCCTAAGCTAGAGAATCTTGTTAAGCAGTAGGTTTTTGTGCTGAGTATAGACGTCCATCAGAAGATTTGGAGCAACACTGTTGCCTGTCTAAGGAACTTATATGGTCCCCATTGCTGTAGGATCTGATTGTGTCACAGTCCTTCCTCCACTGCTCACTTCCCAGTTCTGTTCATTATTCCGTATCTATTCCTGTGCTGTCCTCGGTTTCAAGGGTCACATCTTCTCTCTCAGTGCAGGATTTACTAGTAATTGCTATGCACATTTGTGGCAGTGGTTGTTCCCCTACAGCAGGAGAGAGAAAAAGTACTACTCTCGGGCGCACATGTACTGTTGTCGGGGAGGGGATTATTTTGCTAGGTTTATATACATTTTAAATAGGGCTGCCAAAATGTTGCTTGTAGGAATGTGTTGCTCCCTAATCATAAGCCTTGAAGAACGGCAAACTGTTCCCTCGGAATTGAGGCGGGAGTGACCTTGTTCTAGTGCCTATGTTTGGAAAACATATTGTCTAGCCTGATAGTACCTTTGCAGCTGGCTGTTCACGCGCTCTATAGATGAGTTTGCTATCTTGTATAATTGCACACTGCGTGTATCCTGCCTGCCTTCTAAATGGGCAAAGATGTAACCACTAAGAAAAGTTGTAAACAAAGTAAGGAGAGAAATAAAAACCCCAGGAAAAGTTTTCCTGGGAGGCTTTTGGCTTGAGGCTTTTTGCAGGAGGCTTGTAAAGCCCTCTGGCTACCAACAAACCTGGCGTTCTGTTTCCTTTCCTGCGTCGTCACCACTGCAGTTGCTCACCCATTGTCAAGCTGCCAAATGCCTGAGGGCCACACCTGATTTGTAAAAGCAGAGAAGAATCTTGGCACAAGATGGAGCATTGCATGCTGGTACCTGTAGTCTCCATGGGTCATACCTCTCTTAAAGAGGAGGAAGGCCATGGGCTGTGCTGTAGGATTCCATGGACTGCAGTTGCCCAAGTCTTTGTGCTTCACTGAGATGAAAGCAAACTGATCCAGAGCCTTACAGAAAACACATGTTGGGTGTATAAATACAGGATCTCATTTATTCAAAACACAATGCAAAAGCAAACAAGCCTTTTATAGTTCTAATTCAACCAGAAACAGGCACTGGAATGTTAAAACAACTTCCTGGAAACAATCAATTAAACCATGTTTTCAGCAACTAATAATTTAGACAGATTAGCCTATTAATTATTGGTCTTCCATGCTGCTCTCTTAGGGGCAGCTCATATTGTTATTAATTTATTATTGCTTAGTGCTGTGTGCTAATCACGCTACAGGACACAAAGATAAAAGTCCCTCTTCTTAATTGCTAACAATCTAAGAACATCTTTGACCCAAATTGCTTCTAATCACTAATCCACAATTTTAGTCACTTAGTCAATTGAAAATGCTCCACTGGGTGCAAAATGGCTATCTATACATTGGTCAACAAAACTAATGAATAACTAATGTATAGTATTTCATACTACCGCACCTAAAACAAAACAAAACAAAACAAAAAAAGGGACAAAACCCAAGAATTTTTGCTATAAGCTGGGGATGTATCAGTTACAAGTGACAGAGGAAGAGAAAGACCTGAATAAATTGGTTGATCACAGGATGACTATGAGCCACTAATGTGATAGAGCCGTGAAAAAGGCAAATACAATCCTAGGATGCACCACACGAGATATTTCCAGTTGCGACAGGGAAGCATTAGTACTATTATACAAAGCACTGGTGAGACCTCATCTGGAATACTGTGTGCAATTCTGGTCTCCCATGTTTAAGAAAGATTAATTCAAACTGGAACAGGTGCTGAGAAGGGCTACTAGGATGATCAGAGGAATGGAAAACATATTTTACGAGAAGAGACTCAAGATGCTTGGCTTGTTTAGCCTAACCAAAGGAAGGCTGAGGGGAGATATGATTGCTCTCTATAAATACATCAGAGGGATAAATACCAGGGAGGGAGAGGAATTATTGAAGTTAAGCACCAGTGTGGACCCAAGAACAAATGGATAGAAACTGGCCATCAAGTTTAGGCTTGAACTTAGATGATGGTTTCTAACCAGCAGCGGAGTGAAGTTCTGGAACAGCCTTCCAAGGGGAGCAGTGGGGGCAAAAAATCTAACTGGTTTCAAGACTGAGCTTGATAAGTTTATGGAGGGGATGGTATGATGAAACTGCCTACAATGGCACGTAGCCAATCTGTGACTGCTAGCAGCAAATATCTCCACCAGTCAGTGATGGGACACTAAGTGGGGAGCGCTGAGAGTTACTACAGAGAATTCTTTCCCCGGTGTCTGGCTGGTGGGTCTTGCTGACATGCTCAGGGTCTAACTGATCGCCATATTTGGGGTTGGGAAGGAAATTTCCCCCCAGGTCAGATTGGCAGAGACCTTGGGAGGGTTTCACCTTCCTCTGTAGCATTTAGTAAGCCAGATTTTGCTCTTGCTTACATTCATGTGAATCCAGAACACTGTAACGCCATTAGCTGAGATTGGATTAAATAGTCATTGTTCATACGTAAATAAATCATGGGCCTTATATATTTCTTTACATTGGTAGATTTGTGGGGTGTTAGAACAGGGGCCCCATTACTTACCCAGCACCCAGGAGTGTAGCTAGCATTGGTGGATGAGCCAGGCCCACTGCACTTTTCTCTTCCTACCACACAGGGTATGTCTACATTGCAGCTGGGACCATGATTCCCAGCACAGGTAGCCAGACACTAGCTCCACGCAAGCTAGCACACGAAAAATAGCTGTTTAGCCCCAGCAGCACAGGCTGGCTGCCCTAGTACAATCATGCCCAAACCCTGAGCACTTACTCTGGTGGTGAGCCTAAGCCACCCCTCATACTGCTGCAGCTACGCTGCTATTTTTAGTGCTCTAGCTTGAGCAGACTATCGAGCATTCACAACTCTGTGCAGCTATAACCTCTAGTCAGCCTCTCTCAGGGCTTATTCAATACACTTTGAAATTGATGGAGAGACTCCCTTGGAGTTAAATGGGCATTGGCTAAAGCTTTCAGAAACCAGGGATAATAATGGCACCTTGTGTGTTTATAGCAGCTTTCATCCAGAAGGATCTCAACGTGCATTGTAAACTTGTGCATGGAGGTGCAATTTGCTGCTGGTTCAGCCACTGGCATGGTTTAGAACAGCTTTAGGGCTACCCCACATTATATTGACTTGTAATGGCACCCTTACGCTACCCAGATGTTGCTAGTGCACACCTCTCAACAGTAGGGTGGCCAGGGGTCTAGTTTTTGACCGGAAAGTCAGGTCGAAAGGGGACCTGTACAGTGTCTGGTCAGATATACCACAAGTGGGTGGGGAGGTGCCGGGTCATCAACCCGCAGGGCTGCCTCCTACCTGCATCTCATGGGCAGGCAGGCTCTGTGTCAGGGGCTGCCGCTCCCGTCCCAGCTTTGGGGCTGAGGGAGTCCAGCTTTGGGGAGGAAAGGGGGGAGAGGATGGAGCGATGAGGAAGGGGGAGTGGGAGAGCAACGCGCAATCGGGCAAGGCCTCGAGGGAAGAGGAGGGCCAGGGCCAGCGTCCCAGGGTAAGAGGGAGGGGGAGGTTCTGGTGCTCCTGCTGTAGTGTCTGGTTTTCAGAAATTAGAAAGTTGGCAACCCTATGTCATCATGCCTCTTATGATGGGGAATGGGAAGAGCTGACGTAGTGCTGGTTTACTGGTTCTGCATCAGCTGAGGATTCACCCAGGCCACAGAATGCTCAGCTGTCCATTTAAGGCCTCTTTGTGCTACAGGAGCAGAGCAAAGGGGCCGTAGCATAGATCAGAGTCTGGGCCTGGGTCTGATTCTCCTCTCACTTACCGTGGTGTAAACTGGGAGTAACTCCACTGAAGTCAATGGCATTATAGTGTAAAAAGAAAATTGAGCTTGCTGTTCTTATGTATGAATTGTCATAGGAGAAGATATAGCCTCTGGAAACATTCTTATGGCAGAGCCCTGTTAAGCTGTATCCAGCAACATCAGTCCAGGAATAAAAGGGGTGAGGGTGGGGAGAGAGGAGACCATGATAACCCACAGCTAAGCTCCCTTTTGCCCCAAGACAGAAATGATAGTATCACTCAGAAGTGCCTTGTCCTCCAGCAGTCATCCTGATTTTTTTCACACATTACATTAGGCAGGCATTAAATAGTCCAAGGTCATAATAAGCCAATGTGACCTCTTTAAGGTAACATCAATTGGAAAAGTGCAGCTGCTAATTCTCTGCTCCAAAGAGTGTGTCTGTGATCTCAGCCTGGGAATTTGAGTGACAAAGCTGTTACAAACCTGTACCGGAAATACTTCTGTGGCCTTTATATGATGTCAGCAGGAGAGCGCCCATACATTTCTCTAAAACCTCAGGCAGGAGCATGTATGTTAGGCTGTTCTCCTGCATTGTGGGAAGCTGTTTGTACTGAAATAGAGGAGACTGACTTAAGTTTTCAATTACCAACAAGCTAGACAACAGATGGTATGTCTCACATCACGTCAGTTTTTATTGCCTCAACATTCAAAGCCCACTTACTTTTATTATGGTGAATCATGTTTGTAAACGGTCCAACCCTTCTGCTCAGATATGGGGCAAGGGCCTGGCTGCTTATCTATAGTCTGGGAAGCAATGACAACAATCTGAAATTTCCAAGAAGGGACTATTTTACGACTTGCAAAATGTGCTTGGGTGTTTCAGATCTGACGGTGTGGCAACATTGTCACTTTGTCAGTACTATATCACAGACGGTGTGTCTACACTGCAATCAGGAGGTGTGACTGCAGCATGTGTAGACACAACTGAGCTAGCTTTGATCGAGTAACAATAGCAGTGAGCCACGGCTGCACAGGCTAGCCCTGCCCACCCAGGACACTGTACATACTTGAGCAGCCATCACCCAGACTGCTGTGGCTTCACTGCTGTTGTTACTTGAGCTAGCTTTGAGCTAGCTGGATCAAAGCTAGCTCAGGTACGTCTGTATGTGCTGCAATCACAACTCCTGATTGCAGTGTAAACATACCTTGTATGATATAGTCCTGATATACTGGCCAATAGTGTAGACATACCCACTGTCAAGTGTCTGTCAGCATGTGGGAGTCCAACGGTGTTGAGGTGAGTTATCTGGATGGAGTTGCTTAGGTGGCTCTAGAACATATTTATGTGTTTCTGAACTATCTAGAGTACATTTCCCTTGTTAGCTAGAACTTTCATGAATAAGAACTGACAGCTCTGAGGTGGTCTTGCTCCAACGAATCGGTATCAGACATCTGGCCCATGGATTAACTCTGGCCTGCTTGAGGCATGTATTTTGCCTGCACTTTGGGGAAACTGAGCTCTTATTAAATAAATAATAAAGAAAAGGGAGCTGATTCTCTTTTCACTCACACCAATGAGAAGAACACCTGCCAGCCGTGAACTGAATGTAAACTGATGCAGTGGTGTCTTCCTGAGTCTGGCAGACAGCCTGACACAATGAGTCTGAGAGGTGTGCCTTGCTCTTCATTCATCTCAGTGGGGTATTTGTGTTTAAGCTGAATGAAGACAATGCCCTCCAGGGTCAGTACATTCATGCCATGAGGGGGTTTGTACTGAAGCTGACCACCAGCAACGATCTGGTCAATTGTCCTTGTAGCCTGAAACAGCCAAGGAGTTCTCTGCCACTCAGGAGAAAATGACTAACAAAACCATGCAAAAGGGTCATTCCTGTATTCCGCTTAATGAAGAAAATATGCATGTCAGCATTAACTGTTTCATTGCTGATTATTCTAGCAGATAGGATGGGAAAGAGGCAGGAATGAAGCCCATGTGGGGTGCAGGATATTGGGAACTGCTGCAGGGAAAGAAATAAGGAGACAACACAAAGTCAGGAGGGAAGAGGGGCATTTGGGAAGGAAAAAAACCAAAGATAGCGAATAATGGTGAGCATCCTTTTCCTGGAAGTGTCACTGACTGCAACACTAAAGGCATGGAATCAATAATAAACTATGATATGAATAAGTAGGCCTTTTTGTAGTAATTAAATGTTATACTCTACCTTTGCTCTTTGTGTAAACCCCCATCTGATGTTTCCTAGGAGTCAGACTGTGGATGGAGGGGACTAAATTTAAACCTTAGCCCATGAACCATAATTAAAAATGGAATTTGACCCTCTCCACAGAATGTATTTGACACCACCCTTTATATTATAACCTAATTAGAAAACTGAAAGGTGTGTATCTGCAACATTGCTCTCTACTGGACAGACTCAGAACTGTTCATCTGTATATCATAGACCCTCTGCTGTTAAAGCTAATCGAGATTTTCCTTTAGCTCAAGTGATAGGGTGTATGGCTGGGGTGGAGAATCTGGGTTCTATATCCACTGCCACCGTGCAGTTCCACATGCCCATGGTGTGCAGCACATTAAACTGTGATGTCATAAGTGGCCATAGATGTGTTACAAATATATAACAGGACTCTCAATTATATTATATAACACCCTGCTACAGGATGACTATGGTCCCACTTACCTTGCTAAGATCTTACTGTATTAAGTTTATGTATCACTGTGGGCCCAGGATTGTATGTAATTCCATGGAGGAGGGTGACCACAGCCGTCCAGGAATTAAGAACAGTGTATGTGTGTGTGCGTGTGTGTGTGGAGGGGGGAGTGTGATTAGGTGAATTCACTCAGGTTGTAACAGCTCCAGAGACGTACCACCACTCAGAGATGCTCACATATGCTGGTTCAAACTGGATTCTCAAGAGACCAACAAAATAAGGACTTTTGGATAAACAGCCTGAGTTTAAACTGACTCAGGGCCTGCTTTCTGATCCAGAAAATGGACAGAACTTTCTGTCCAAGGGAGTTGGCGTGGGGGAGCAGGGGGCAATTCTTGCAGAAGGGTTGGAAGGACTGACACCTGCCAGAGCCCTTGCTGCAGCTGGGGTGACCTCTGACAAGCTTATTATCATGTGTGTAGGTTCTTTTATTGGTGTTAATATGTTTTCTATGTAAGGTTTTCACCTTAAGAATAAATGTGCTTGCTTATAAAGAGCTGTGTGGTAACTTATAACTGGGGGCAATTAACCTGTTCATAGCCCTCGGAGAGAAAGCAAAGCACCAACACAGGCCTGCTGAGGCAGTCAGACTTGTGGGGGAGTTCTCAATATTGGCAGGGAACTGTGAACAGGGCCTGCTCCAGGCACCAGCGCAGGAAGCAGGTGCTTGGGGTGGCCAATGGAAAGGGGCGGCACGTCCGGGTCTTCGGCGGCAATTTGGCGGCGGGTCCCTCAGCTTTATCTTTTTTTCCCTCTTCGCTGCTTGGGACAGCAAAAAAGCTGGAGCCGGCCCTGACTGTGAAGCCTGGAAAAACCATGGTCAAGAGGGACAGGGGCACTGGCCTCTGCCCAAAAAAGGTGATGGAGACAGAAGCCTAAGAGTGGCCTTTGCTGAACCAGAGTGGAGGAACACAGGTCCAGCTGCCCTGAACTCTGACAGGTCCAAACCAAAATTCCAGATAGGGACACTCACAAATTTCAGGAAAGTTTGACTCTGCATTTGAAATTTATGTCTGTGGCCAATTTCTAATTTACACTCCGCCTCGATGAGCCTCTACTGTCTTTCATTGAAAATTACATTCTTGCTATTAGTTCCCAGATGCTAGGAAGCAAGATTTGCTAAATTGTGCCTTGGGAGCTACAAAAGGTAGAAGAGATTAGCTATCCTAAAAGAAACTGATTCTTTAGAATGGGCATCTCCAATTGTTGCCAAGAAAAAGATAGGGGGATTTTACATTTGTGTCTAAAACAGTAGGGTTTACAGCCATGCATTATCACATAATGAGGAAGTGTCCTTGGAGCTGTGAGGAAGCAGGATGTTTACTACCATGAATTTGCAGAAATTATATAATGTATTAAGGTAAGTGGGACCTCACATGTTTTATAATGCATTAGGGGCTTTTTCTGTTTTGACATGTGAGTTATCAGCTCGTGTCTGTACTTTGTGCTTTCCAGAGATCAGTGGAATTGAAGATGAGTCAACAGTATGGCAAATGTCATTCTGAGATGTATTAACCGGAGTGTCATATGTAAGACACAGGAGGTCATTGTTCTGCTCTACTCAGACTGGTGAGGCCTCATCTGGAGTACTGTGTCCAATTTTGGGCACCACACTTTAAAAAAGACATGAACAAATTAGAAAGAGTCCCGAGGAGAGCAACAAAAACAAGAGGTTCAGAAACCATGACCTATGAGGAAAGGTTAAGTGAATTAAGCATGTTTAGTCTAATGAAAAGAAAGCTAAGAGGGGACATGATAACAGTCTTCAAATATGTAAAAGGTTGTTACAAAGAGGACAGTGATGAATTGTTCTCCATGTCCACCGAAGGTCAGACAAGAGTAGATGAACTTAGTTTACAGCAAGGAAGATTTAGGTTAGATATTAGGAAAAACTTTCCAATTATAAGGATAGCTGAGTAGTGAACAGGCTTCCAAGGGAGGTTGTGGAGTCCCCATCATTGGTGGTTTTTAAGAACAGGTTAGACAAACACCCATCAGGGATGGTCTAGGTATACATGTTCCTGCCGCAGCATGGGGAGACGGACTAGATTAAGTCCCTTCCAGCCCTACACTTCTACGATTCTATGGCACTGAATTTAAAAGGCCAATCTTGGTCTAATATTTTGAATGATATTATAATGTATGGAAGCAGAACAGAACACCATGTTAATAACTGGAGAGCTGGGTTTGAAAGTGTAGACAAGGCTGGTGGTTTGAGATCATATATTTCCAGGTGCCACTTTTCAAAACAGATCTTTTAGAGAGACACATAAACCTGGACCCAGACCACACTGCAGCTGTCATCCCAAGCCAGTACATTTCACAAGTTTACATTA
>NW_020709148.1:0-6997 GCF_002925995.2 Terrapene triunguis
CTTCCTGCACCCCAACCCCCTGCCCTGAGCCCCCTTCTGCACCTGAACCCCTTGCCCTGAGCCCCTTCCTGTACACCGCACCCCCTCCCACGCCCCACACTTCCTCCCGCACCTCAACCCCCTGCCCCAGCCCTACATTCATGGCCCTGCATAAAATTTCCCCACCCAGATGTGGCTCTCGGGCCAAAAAATTTGCCCACCCCTGTTCTAGGACCTTCCTCATAGCATACTGAGTTTTGTCCAGATCCTACAGCAATTGTGGGACTTCTGCAGCCATATTATAGCAGAGCACTAGCTCTGCTATTGTTAATGTTACAACTATAATGTTTACCAGGCAAATGGGGCCTGATTCTACAAGATGCTGAATATTTTCTGGAAAGTATTAAAACCCCTCAACTCCTGCTCCTCCAGACTTGCTGCTTTGAGACCTCCTCCAGAGTGTTTTGTTTTTCCAGAAAAGAACAATAACACTTCTGATTTGAAAACCCCTCTGATAAAAACCACTGCCTCAGCTGTGACATCTGTTCGGGGAGCTGTCTCAGGAACCATGTGTGGTTAAGCACAGTCTGCTGGAGCACAACTGTTACAGTAGCAATAAGTGATGCAGCAGGCAGGCACAGTTGTAGTGAAAAGATCTTTCTGGAACATGCTGGGAGGCGAGTGTTCCACGCTGAGGGGCTAAAATTTGTGGGTTAGCAGCCTGACCCCTGGTGTCACACCCAACTAGACCCCTTCTGAAACCTGACTCTCTTCCTCCAGTCCCACTCATCATACTACAGCTGTCATCCAAACTGAAATGTGATGGGATGGTGCAGAAGAGTCATTATACAGATATCAGACTACACCTGTCCAGTTATATTCACCTTTGGATACTTCGTGAAATACCCTTGTATAAAATAGAAAAACTTCACAAAATGAAAGGAAATAAAATTGCTTAAAAATTGAAATGCAAATCAGGGTTTAGTGAAATGTAGAGAGAATGCCTCAGAGAGACCAAATGCCATTTAAAAAAGAATCATTACCATGCCATACAGAAGGGACAGGCTATGGGTCCAGTAGATAGGGTACTGGCTTGTTAGTCAGACAATATGGGTTCTATTCCTGGCTCTGTCCTGCTGTGTGACCTTAGGTGAGTCATTTAAAGCCCTCTGTGCTGCTGTTCACCCTTTATATGCCTTGTTGATTTAGGCTGGAAGCTCTTTGCGACAGAGATGGTTTCTTACTATATGGGTGTGTATTCTGCTCAGCACAATGGGGCCCTGACATCTAAACAATACTAAAAGGTATAAAGATTCCCTGGGATGACTTCTCTGTTAGATGGAGTACAGTACTGCATGTGGCTTTTCTGCATTCAGAACAATCTGAGAGCAGGACCCTTCATCAGTCAGTGCTAACCTATTCCTTCTCTCCCTGCCCTTGAAGTGGGACAGGACAGAGACATGCCAATAATCATAGCACTTTCAGAGTGTTTTTCATTCAAGGCTCTCAAAGCGCTTTACAAACATGAATTAATTAAGCCACCTCACACCCCTGTAAGGTACTTTAGGTAGATATTATTATCCCCATTTTATAAATGGGGAAACTGAGGAAGACAGAAACTAGGGCCCAGATTTTTACAGGTATTTAGGTGTTACTGTGCTCAATGTTACAAAGCCTAGGTGATTTAAGGAGCCTAAGTATGATTCTTCCCAATGGGACTTAGGCATTTAGCAGCCTAAATACCATTGACTGTTAATGAGATTTTGGCTCCTAGATGCCTAAATCCATTTTGAAAATGAAATTTAGGCCCCTAAGTGAACACAGAGTGCCACAATGCCTAAATACCTTTAACAATCTGGGACTAAGTGATTTGCTAAAGGTCACACAACACATCAGTCGTAAAGGCAGAAGTAAACCCAAGAATCCTGTCTCCTAGACCCCCTGCTGTAACCACATAGACCAAGGATATTCAGACTTTTTGTAGAGTGGTCCACAGCTAACCAGTCAGATTGTCTTGTGGACACTCCCTCCTTATTTAAGGGCACGTGGCTTTCCTCCATCCACCATTGTGCAGGCTACCTCCCTGCCACTCCTGACTGAGGAGGCCACCTCCCCTGTCGCTTGTGGTTACATTATAGCCTATGGCAATTGCTTACATGGAAAAGTAATACTAGAAAAACACTTCATGTTTTTTATCTGTCTTCATGTGGGTGAAAGGAGGAGGAGAGCCAGCAGTATGCCACCAGCCAGCTCTCCATAAACCACCAGCAAAGCGCCCATGGACCAGCAGCAGTACTAGACTACACACTCTTCAAATATTCAGGTCCCTGAAACTGCTTTCTAAGGGTGGGGGTGGGGGACCCAATAAAATATCCAGAACCTGGGTTGGTGCTGCTGGAAAAGTATCCTCTAGAACACAGGTCCCAGTTCACCTAATCTATCTGATTATGCCTGAATGGGCCCCTATGTTCAGGAGAGTTTGGAACTAGAAATACCTATCAGGCCTGAAATAAAGTAAGAACCATTCCTGATCCTTTGCTGCAAATGGTGTCTAAACCCCAGGACACCATTTCAGGTTAAAACACAGCTGCCTATGCCCTTCTTTTCCCTTGTCATTTAGTTGGGTCACTGGTTTGGCCTGTGATTGTATCTGTGTCCAGCCTTCAGTCACAGAATAAGAGGCTGTGAAGAGCAAATTTGCTCACTCATCTGTTGCTTGTTTGCTGGAAACCAAGACTAATTAGAGTCAGGAGGTGGCAAATGAGCATTAATAGGGATATTGACATGAGACCAAACCTTGTTTAGGAAGTCATGTACCCTGCACTCATGAGGCAGGACCATATCTGGTTCCAGCTCCTAGACCGTGTGTGGTACAAGGGTCCATCTGGCTGGTTGTGGCCCACATAGAGAGGGACTCTTTGATAAGCGTGTGACAGAAAGGGCACTGCGCTAGTATGCAGGCCTTCTAAGTGGCTTCCGCACAGCATACTGAGTTGCTACAGAGAGGAGTTAAATGAAAACCTCCCCCTTTGTTGTGAAGTGGGAGCGAGGCACTTTTGGCTGTGCAAACTGCATATGGCACAGTGACAAGGCCACAATGTTCGCCTTAGCAACAGGCACATGAAACAGAAACAGCAGCTTGTTCCAACATGGGAAGCTGGTTGGACTCTCCTACAATCAAAACAGCAATGGTATTGAGAGGTGTATATACAACATACATTGAAATGAAAAACATGTTCTTGCCAGGGGTGCTGATGGAAACCAGGGAAGCCACTGTGAATTAAATCTGGTCATTCTCTGTACCCCGGGGCTCTTGAGAAGCGGGACTGGGAAAGAGTAAGATGTCAGAGGCTTTCCCTGTGTGTGCTTGGGCTGTCTTGCCCATCATGCTGCAGTCCAAGTGCCTTTGATGCGTTATTGTTTTATGCTAAGATTGGCTCATAAAGGACTCTTCTCCTCTTTTCCATTCCAGCTACTTGTCTGTGTAATCTTTCTTCTGAATTCCTCCCAAAGCATTTCCCATCATCACTTTCAATGTCCTAATTGACCCACCCCTTCTGTGCTTTTCTCTGATCACCTACAGCCACCTGCTTAGCCAGACTTTGCCCGACATACATTCCAATTCAATCTAGAAACTATGATCATTCATGATTATTCCCACCAAATTTCTATCTACCAGGATCAGTAGTGAGGGCATTCCTCATTGAGACAGAATTACTGAACAGGAGGTCTGGAGGGGAAGGTGAAGACAGAGAGGAGATAGCTGATTGCTTTGATAGAAAGGTGATGGGTGATACAGAAAAATAAGATAGAATACACACAGATAGGGAAGCTTCAGGGCTGGTATAGAGATCTGCTCACCCTTCCAAATCTGTGTTAGGCAGGCCAGAATAATGTACTTAGCTCACCCATCAGGTCTCCTTTGAAACGGCAAGATGCACCTTTTTCATGATGTGAGTGTAGTGTCTCCCTTCTTATTGAAGGGGCTGGAGACCCTGGAGTTTCTGACCCTCCTGGCTCCATAGTGACCGAGGAGCGTAGGGAAGGGGATGGAAATCAGACATCACAGATATGAGGCATGCTTTCCAAATCTGCTACTTCTGAGCAACAGTGATCATTTTCTCACAGTTGAGTGGACTTTTGAGAAGGAAATCACTCCTCCTTGGCATGTTATTCCATGCTGTCCTCTGTCAGGGCTGAACACAGATGGAGTTATGTAATGGGGTTGCGAGTTGCTAGAGATTGGAGAGGCCACTGTGAAGAAAGGAAATGACCTTGTTCCCCACACTAACAAAAATTAACAAGTAACTTTAGTATCAGGCCTTTGGCCACTAGGTGGATCTAGAGAGCCTTACTTAGTTGATTAAGGAAAATTCCTTTAAATTGTTTCCAGTTTTGCTTCTGACCCAGATTCTGGCTTCCTGAAAGAGGAGATGGGTAATATGGCTTGGGTTTTTCCTCTCTGATGCGAATGTTATTAAGCCAGAGGTGACTCTCAATAAATTATAATTGCCAGAGTTAGTCACTACAATGCCATAATTTCATTAGCCGTGCCCTGAAGCCCTGTAGAGTAGTGAAGCTCTTGGCCATGCTGGTGTCACTCAGATTCTCCTGCAATCCTGACAATATCTCTGCCTCCCAGGCATGCACGTTCCTGTAGTCTCCCATCAGTCACAAAGGAGGAAGCAAACAGACTTCCAGTTGAGACAAGCTGAGCACAGTTTCTACTGGCTTGACTAGAGGGATGCTTCTTCTTGGCTCATGACATTGCTGACTAGAAATCATATGGGTCTTGGTTCATGTGTTGATGCCCATCCAGTTGTTCCAGCCACTGGAAGAAGAGGGTGGGGCTCTGCTGAGTGGTTAAGTCATCTCCAGTGCCTGGCCACCATTTTGGTGGTGGGTTCACCTCATGTCATTGCAAAGCTTTCACCAGGCTGTATTTGGTCATGGACAAATCACCCCCAACTCTGTCTTACATATTACAGGAGTCCGGTTTTAAGATTTCAAGCTCCACATTCACACATGCCACTGGATATGAAATGTCACATCATGAGGTGGACATGATGAGAAAATTATACAAGCAAGGTATAAAATGGGGATGATGGGAAGATGAGGTAACATGGCTAGTGGAGACTGTTAGTAGAGACTGCACTGCTGGATGACTTTTGGCAATCTACCTGGTGCAGCATATCACAGGGCTGAAGAGGTTATTTACATTCCAGGAATGATTACAAACCAATCATCAATATAAATGTGACGCTGGGCTCCTACAGCAAAGAAAAGCCCAGTGAAACAGAGTAAGTTTGTTGCAGAATTAGAATCAGCAAGGTGTGTGGTCAGTGATTGGGGCAGAAGGATGCAAGAAAATGTGGGACTGGTGGTCCAGAAGTTGGGCTCTTCTCAACAAAGCAAAAGAACAAGCAGACGGATGGCAAAGAAGAGGTTTCCCAACTGAATTGGATAAAATAAGAACCATCCATTCTTTACCTTAAATCCGAATGGGACCTGTTTCTGTTTATCTGAAGGTTCCAAAAACTTGGCTAACTTTCTTCTCTTCATCATTTTTCATTTTCATGACTGCTACTGCACCTCCCTCCCCCCTTGTTCTAGTTTGGCCAGGAAATGGAAGTTCCAAAATACCTTGACAGAGGCAGTTCTCACAGTATTTCCAGCCTGGCTGGAATCGGGAAGTACAGGAAACCTTACAGGCAGCCTGTTCTCATGAAATTCCCTGCTTAATATTTTTGCAGACCGAAAGGTTCAGATAGTTCAAGCAAGCAACTTTTGGATACTTGTCAGAACCAAACCTCCAAGCCCTTGGAGGCTCGCCTGTCACCAAGTCTTAGAAGCAAAGAAACAAACCCCGATCTCAGGAGACAATATTTATTGGGACATAGCAATGATTCTTGGTTATATTTTACATAGATGTGGACAGAGCCAGAAGGACCAGATGTCCTGGTGCTGAGGAAGTGGGGGACCAAACTGACTGTGTGATGCCATTAGTCTTCATTTCCTGAGGAAATGGTGGAAACTTGTGAGCAGTAAGCAGTCAAAATCTTTTTCGTATTTAAACTCTTCCCAAGAAAATGAAACCTGAGATTCCTTGGCATATCTTTAGGGCATACACATCTGGGACTAATTTAGTCAGCCAATGGATTGCCACTGCTTCTCTATTCAAGCCCAGTCGGCTGGCATGTTGGCTCCTCAATGAAGAAATTTGCCTGCTGCAGGGGTAACAGGACTACAGGACTGGTGAGAGGCTAGAAGCTGCCACCATCTTGTCCCCAGCTTCACTCCATCCACACTGCTGGATTCAGCAATACCAAAGTAGCACACTGGGGGACAGGTGCTCTGTCACTACAGGTGCATCTGTACCACTATTTACAAGAGAACATACTTTAGAATAGCAGATTAGGTTGAAACTCCTGTAAGGCGAGTCTGAATGAGCCCTCCCCTGACATCTAGTGATGAGCTGTGGAAGAGGACTTCAGGAGCTGATCTTGTTTGCACAGGCACACCCACCCTGTGTAGGTACTCAGCATGATGGGATTGCTTGCCCAAATGATCACTTTTGGCTGGTGTTGGATCCCCAGTCTCCTTGTTTTTGGGGCAGGAGTAATAAAGGGTTGTTATCCTTGTGTGAATCAAGGGCAGCAGAACTGTACTTGGCATAGCCTGATTGAGGGACTCACCCTCAACTAAACGGCCCTCGCTAGGCAGGGGACATGGGTTCCAAAGCCCAGTGAGTTGAGAGAGAGGGTGGGGACAAGTAGTTGTACTTTGTGGTGTGGGCCCTGCCTAAGGGCCCTAGATGCTATTTGACATTTCTGCTCTCCACTGTCTAATAACAGAGCTAATTTGAACTCAATTGAGAGTCTTGTACACCCTGCAGAGCTGAAATCACTGATACCTAGGTCTAAGCATTAGACCTGTTCTGGGACAGTGTCTCTGATGCAAGAGACTGCCCAGTGTGCACCAGCAGTGAGGCTCCCCACTAACAGCTGAAATCACTTAG
>NW_020709149.1:0-2407 GCF_002925995.2 Terrapene triunguis
TGCATACTAGTAAATTTACTCTTCCTTTACATTTTGACAAAGCTGAAGCTCTGTAATACAATCATACAGGGAGAGGTATACCAACACCTCGGCACACCCACAGGAGTCCGCATCTGACAGACCCCCGAAGACACCATCGCGGAGATCCTGCGAGACACGGCCCAAATCGACTCCTCCCTGCTCACCCCCTGGCAAAAGATCAATGCCCTCAATACCTTCCTGATCCCCCGCATCTCCTTTGTCCTCAGGGGATCGGCCATAGCCAAGGTGCCCCTGAACAAGGCCGACAACACCATCAGGCAGCTGGTGAAGAAGTGGCTCTACCTTCCCCAGAGGGCCAGCACGGACATCATTTACATTTCCCACAGGCAGGGCGGCGCCAACGTACTTCGGATGGGTGACCTGTGCGACATGGCGGTGATGACCCACGCCTTCCGCCTCCTGATATGCCCGGACCCGACGGTGAGGAGCATCGCGCAGGAAGCCGTACGGGCCGTGGTCAGGAAACGCATCGCCAGGGCCCCCTCCGAGCAGGACATCGCCACTTACCTCAGCGGCTTCCTGGAGGCTGAGTTTGGGAGAGAGGGGGAGACCTATCCTCTCTCTGGTCCTGTGCCCACAACGCCTTGAGATGCCTGGGTAAGAGGATCGGCTGCTGCTGGAAGTGGTGCGAGGAGCGCCGGGAGCTGGGAATACTGGTACCACGCTTAAAGACCCCAGACCACACCAACATCACCCCAACCGCCAAAGCTATGCTGGAAAAGACCCTGAAGGACACCATCCGTTGCCACTATGCCGAGAACCTCAAGCGGAAGCCGGACCAGGGCAAGGTGTTCGAGGTGTCCAGCAAGTGGGACGCCAGCAACCACTTCCTCCCCGGGGGCAGCTTCACCAGGTTCGCCGACTGGCGGTTCGTCCACAGGGCCCGACTCAACTGCGTTCCTCTCAACGGAGCCATCCACCATGGCAACCGAGTCAAGCGCTGCAGGAAGTGCGGCTATGCAAACGAGACCCTGCCCCACGTCCTGTGTGGATGCAAACAGCACTCCAGAGCCTGGCAGCACCGCCACAATGCCATCCAGAACAAGCTGGTGAAAGCCATCCTGCCGTCCCTGGGGAAGATCACCCTCGACTCCGCCATCCCCGGGACAGACAGCAGACTACGACCCGACATCGTCGTGACAGACGCAGAAAAGAAGAAGGTCCTCATCGTAGACGTCACAGTGCCTTTTGAAAACCGGTCACCGGCCCTCCACGAGGCCCGAGCACGGAAGACGTCAAAGTACACCCCGCTGGCCGAGACCTTGAAAGCCCAGGGCTACGAGGTCCAGATACACGCCCTGATCGTGGGAGCCCTGGGCTCGTGGGACCCCCACAACGAGCCGGTTCTGAGAGCGTGCGGAGTCGGTCAACGCTACGCCTGGCTCATGAGACAGCCCATGGTGTCCGACACCATCAGGTAGTCCAGAGACATTTATACGGAACACATCACAGGACACCGTCAATACCGCATTGAGTAACCGAGACCGCCGACCAGGGAAATAACCCACTTCCTTCCCTGAAGGACCAAGGGATGCGCCCCACCCATGTAATTATCCGCTACACCGATACTGACTCGGACTCCTTATTCATTCCATGGGTGCCCGAGCCCACTTATCCACTGACACTTTAAAAACCCTTGCACCCCAATCTGGGTCTATGCAGGTTATGCGATATGTATGTATATTCTCAGCCTTGCAAACGATACCTGTAACCCCCATAACCCAAGCCAGACCCCAGATGTACAGTACTGTTACCGCCTGAGGGGCTCGAGGCGGACTTCAAAATGGTCCGTGGCCCGGTGTGCTTAGCACCAATAAGGACACCGAGGGGAGAAAGCAAGCCAAGTTTATTTCAGAGCTCTGAAATGGCACTAGGAGACCAGCATGCCTCAAATCCAGTGCCACAAATACAAATAACTTTTGCCTTTTATACCCCAAGCTGTTTCTGTGTAAGCCTTTGTCTGTTAACTCCCTCTTACTACTCCCACCCCTCCCTTCTCTAGCCGTTACAATTAGAAAAGTTCCCATACGCCTGCTTATCTTTCGGCCTTGCAAGGCCTGTTTACAGCAGCTGCCTGCTAGAAAAGCTGACCCTTACATTTCTACTTCAGCCTATAAGCAGTTAGCCTAAAAGTAGGTGAGAGTTCACAAGATGGAGTCTGGGGGTTCAGATAGGCCCAGAGCAAAAGAGCTTCATCGACACTTTGGCCTTCCACTCTCCCGAGTTACCTGGTAGCTATGCCTAGAGGCCCCCAACAGTACCTTGCCTCTTAACTCATGTATATTTCATTTTAAACATTCACTTTAATAAAATTTTTAATTCTCTTGCTAGTTCAATTCCACTATGAAGCAGTTTGGACTAGCTA
>NW_020709150.1:0-4056 GCF_002925995.2 Terrapene triunguis
TTTGAGCAGGGGGTTGGACTAGATGACCTCCTGAGGTCCCTTCCAACCCTGATATTCTATGATTCTATGATTCAATAGCAGGAAAATAATAGCTAAGAATTTAGTGATCAGACAAGTTAACATGCCCCACAGCACAGAAATGTCTACAGTTCAAAGTCTCCGGATCAAAGTTAACAGTAGCAAAACCAGAAAGTTTTTGAAAGAAACACTGCCTGTTTCTCCAATGCTACACATTTCATACAGTCAGCCTTTACTCTGAATTTTTAATTCCTTAGGCATGTTCTTTATAAAAGATTACTTGTGCACCATAACCAGGCTCTGAAGGATTAGATTTTTGTGGGTACATATTGATAAATATTGATTTTACCATACACACAAAAACTGTTGAGGGAAATATTTTTGTCAATCAAAATTTACAAAGAAGCAAAGTAAGAAAATGCTGCTTGCAAACTTATTAGGGTTTGATTTAAGGATATGTAGTGTATATTTTGACATGTGATGTAGACAGTTTGTGTTTTAACAGTTACAAAGCTTTAGCTTTTTGAATCTCTGCTGTCTGCTGTCATTAAATAATTCTCTCACCCCCATTGCCTGACTCCTCATAATTCTGTGCAACTGTGAATATTTAAATAGATAAAAATCTAAAAAAAAATCTTTAAAATAAACATCTGTCAAAATTATCAAAAAATAAAAATTGAATTCAGTCAAGCCTAACCATCACTAATGTATAGAAAACTGAATTGTAAAGCTTAGTTTCAATAATGAGTATGTGGTGTATTGGAAGACACAGCACACATCTACACAGCAATCAGACTATGCTTGCACTATGCCAGCTGGTTTGCCCTTGCAGGGCTCAGGCTGCGGAGAGGTTTCATTGCTGTGAAAATTTCTGGGCTCAGGCTGGAGCCCAATCTCTAGGACCTGGTGAGGGGAATCTCACTATATTTGTTTTTTTCTTAAAGCCCCAGTTCTGAGAGTCACAAGAATGTCAATTTTTTTTTTTTAAGTAAGTTTTTACCTTTGTGGTCAGGGGAAAAAGCTGGACAACATCACTTGAGTGTAGCCTAAAGACCCAGAGACCCGAAAACAAAGAAAAAGAACCCAAACATATTTGATAATTGGAGTCTGACTCACGATTGTTGAATGCTTGGGACTAGCAGTACTGCAATGCCCATTAGAAATCGCAGAACATTTGGGTTTTTTCAAAGATCTTGTCCAGGGAAATAGCAGAAGGTTTTAAGTTAGAAATGTGAGCTGCCCATTTGTTTGGGTTCACCACATGGGATCTTATCAATATCATGTACATGTCATTCCTGAGTGTGGTACTGCCCCTTCAACATTTGATCAATTTACAAATCAGCGAACTGTAGTGGTGACAACGGTTTTTCTTCACCAGGAACAGGGCCTAAGAACACTAACCCATTTTACACAGGCCACTGGAGAACTACCAGAAGATAATCTTCATTCACAGATGGCCTGCAATGCCCTCAAACAAGTGAGAGGTGAAAGGTTCCATATTCCATTATTAATCTTCTGTAAAACCACGCCCTGTAATTATTATTTTTTAAACTAGAACATTAACAGGTGGCAGGCTAACAGGATTTATACAGTAAAATGCCATACATCATATACTCATTGAATTGAATATCTAAAAACTGTCGTTTTGTTTACCTGGAGCATCTGCAGGCAAGGAGCCCCTCAGCTCCCTGTAGACACAGTTCGCCGTTCCCAGCCAATGGGAGCTGCGGGAAGTGACGCGCCACTTCCCACAGCTCCCATTGGCTGGGAACGGCGAACCACAGACACTGGGAGCTGAGGGGCTCCATGCCTGTGAACGCTCCAGGTAAACAAAACGTCCAGGCCCGCTAGTGGCTCACCCTAACGGGCCAGGAGCCCAAGTTTGCCAACCCCTGAAATATAGGTCGGTTTATGAAAGGGTCATACAGTTTTTGCTATTTTTAGCAAAATCATCTTGGCGGGTCGGCTTATAAACGAATGGGCCAATGAACGAGTATATACGGTATATATCGAGGTACATGCTAAAACACAGCTATCCAATGAGAGAACTGGAGCAACCAGCTACAGCAGTGGTTCTCAACCAGGGGACTGGGGCCCCTTGGGGGGGCCGCAAGCAGGTTTCAGGGGGGCCACCAAGCAGGGCCAGCGTTAGATTTCCTGGGGCCCAAGGCAGAAAGCTGAAGCTCCACCACATGGGGCTGAAGGCCCCAAAACTGAAGCCAAAGCCTGAGCAACTGAGCTTTGTGGGGTCCCTGGTGGCATGGGGCCCGGGCAGTTGCCCTGTTAGCTACCCCTTAATGCCGGCCCTAGGTTTTATAGGAAAGTGTGGGCCCCTTACTGAATGAGGGAGGCAACCTAGTGACCGAGGATGTGGGAAAAGCTAATGTACTCAATGCTTTTTTTGCCTCTGTCTTCATGAACAAGGTCAGCTCCCAGACAACTGCACTGGGCAGCACAGCATGGGGAAGAGGTGACCAGCCCTCTGTGGAGAAAGAAGTGGTTCAGGACTATTTAGAAAAGCTGGACGAGCACAAGTCCATGGGGCCGGATGCCCTACATCCGAGGATGCTAAAGGAGTTGGCGGATGTGATTGCGGAGCCATTTGCCATTATCTTTGAAAACTCATGGAGATCAGGGGAGGTCCCGGATGACTGGAAAAAGGCTAATGTACTGCCCATCTTTTAAAAAGAGAAGGAGGAGGATCCAGGGAACTACAGGCCAGTCAGCCTCACCTCAGTCCCTGGAAAAATCATGGAGCAGGTCCTCAAGGCATCAATTCTGATGCACTTAGAGGAGAGGAAAGTGATCAGGAATAGACAGCATGGATTCACCAAGGACAAGTCATGCCTGACTAACCTAATTGCCTTCTATGATGAGATAACTGGCTCTGTGGATGAGGGGAAAGCAGTGGACGTGTTATTCCTTGACTTTAGCAAAGCTTTTGATACTGTCTCCCACAGTATTCTTGCTGGCAAGTTAAAGAAATATGGACTGGATGAATGGACTATAAGATGGATAGAAAGCTGGCTAGATCGTCGGGCTCAATGGGTAGTGATCAATGGCTCCATGTCTAGTCGGCAGCTGGTATCAAGCGGAGTGCCCCAAGGGTCAGTCCTGGGGCCGGTTTTGTTCAGTATCTTCATTAATGATCTGAAGGATGGCGTGGACTGCACCCTCAGCAAGTTTGCAGGTGACACTAAACTGGGAGGAGTGGTAGATACGCTGGAGGATAGGGATAGGATACAGAGGGACCTAGACAAATTAGAGGATTGGGCCAAAAGAAACCTGATGGGGTTCAACAAGGACAAGTGCAGAGTCCTGCACTAAGGACGGAAGAATCCCATTCACTGTTACAGACTAGGGACCGAATGGCTAGGTAGCAGTTCTGCAGAAAAGGACCTAGGAGTTACAGTGGACAAGAAGCTGGATATGAGTCAGTGTGCCCTTGTTGCCAAGAAGGCTAATGGCATTTTGGGCTGTATAAGTAGGGGCATTGCCAGCAGATGGAGGGACGTGATCATTCCCCTCTATTTGGCATTGGTGAGGCCTCATCTGGAGTACTGTGTCCAGTTTTGGGCCCCACACTAAAAGAAGGATGTGGAAAAACTGGAAAGAGTCCAGCGGAGGGCAACAAAAATGATTAGGGGGCTGGAGCACATGACTTATGAGGAGAGGCTGAGGGAACTGGGATTGTTTAGTCTGCAGAAGAGAAGAATGAGGGGGGATTTGATAGCTGCTTTCAACTACCTGAGGGGTGGTTCCAAAGAGGATGGAGCTCGGCTGTTCTCAGTGGTGGCAGATGACAGAACAAGGAGTAATCGTCTCAAGTTGCAGTGCGGGAGGTTTAGGTTGGATATTAGGAAACACTACTTCACTAGGAGGGTGGTGAAGCACTGGAATGGGTTACCTAGGGAGGTGGTGGAATCTCCTTCCTTAGAGGTTTTTAAGGTAAGGCTTGACGAAGCCCTGGCTGGGATGATTTAGTTGGGGATGGTCCTGCTTTGAGCAGGGGGTTGGACTAGATGACCTCCTGAGGTC
>NW_020709151.1:0-1363 GCF_002925995.2 Terrapene triunguis
TGTGTGAGGGGTGCCTGGTACTCATGGGGAGCAGTGGGTGGGGAGGTAAGGAGTAGTCAGGGGGGCAGTGGGTGAGGGGTGCCTGGTACTCCTGGGGGGCAGTGGGCGGGGAAGTGAGGAGTGTTCAGGGGAGCAGTGGGGTGAGGAGCTCAGTGGGTGAGGGGTGCCCGGTACTCATGGGGGGGGCAGTGGGCAGAGAGGTGAGGGGTGTTCATGGGACAATGGGGTGAGGAACTCAGTGGGTGAGGGGTGCCTGGTACTCATGGGGAGGCAGTGGGTGGGGAGGCGAGGGATGCCTGGTACTTACGGGGTTCTTGGTGGGGGAGGGGCTGCCCAGTATTCCTGGGGTTCAGCAGGTGGGAGGCACCCAGCAGGGAAGCAGGGCTCAGTACTCCTGGGGTGCAACGGTTGCTGTACTCATTGGTTATGGTCTCAGTGTAGCAGCTGAGGAAGCCGCCTGCTCCCTGTGCACCTGTCATTGCAGCAGTTGGCCAGGCTCGGCTGCTGGGCCCTGGCTTCCCGCTCGTCTTGCTCCCTGACTGTGAAGCAGCCGCCACCGATCAGCAGTTCCCCTCCTCTGCACAGGTGTGCTGAGCCGTCTGGTGGAAACTCTGTGAGGGGGACCCCCCTGGAGTCTGGCCCTGGCCCCCCACTCCGGAAGGAGAGATGGCAGTTCACGAGCCGCCAGATCTCCTTCCAGAACAGGGAGCTGGGTCCAGGGAGTCGACACTCCCAAAATTAGGGTGAAAATCGGTAAAACGTGAATAATGGCTTTTTTTATAACCCAAGAATTTTTTTCGGAAAAAATCGGTGAAAACCAAAACTGAAGGGCCTTGTATCTGGGCTGCTGACTGGCTGGGCCAGGTGTCATGCTGAGGGGGAGAATACGTCCCCTTATGGACACGGCTTGGCTGAGGAGACAGCTTTGTTGAGCAGCTCCAGTGTGGCTTGGGGAGCAGGTTCAAGTGGAGAGCAGTGCCTGTGTGACTGATACCTCCTAAGCTCCAGCCTGGCAGGTGAAAGGAGGAGGAAACCTACCTGGCATGCTGGTGTCATCCATTTGCTAAAGGATCGTAATATATGTGTATTGATTAGCCAGGAGCTTGAGGAGATAAAGGGAGTGACTGGTAGATGAGGTGGGGAGCAGGATTAAAAATGTGCTGGCGAGGGCTCAGGATTAATAGTCATGTCACCAAAGAGATTGGCAAATACATTTACTGGGGCAGCTAGTTTTAATGAAGCAGGACGTGAGAAGTGGAATTAGAGTGAGGATGGGCTACTGTTTGGGGAGCCAATTACAAATGACCCTGGCTGGGTGCTTGCAGGGGAGGACGTGTGTGATTTGTGTGTAGCCTTGGGACAC
>NW_020709152.1:0-1161 GCF_002925995.2 Terrapene triunguis
GCAGTGGGTGGGGAGGTGAGGGGTATTCAGGGGGGCAGTGGGTGAGGGGTGCCTGGTACTCATGGGGAGGCAGTGGGTGGGGAGGCGAGGGATGCCTGGTACTTACGGGGTTCTTGGTGGGGGAGGGGCTGCCCAGTATTCCTGGGGTTCAGCAGGTGGGAGGCACCCAGCAGGGAAGCAGGGCCCAGTACTCCTGGGGTGCAACGGTTGCTGTACTCATTGGTTATGGTCTCAGTGTAGCAGCTGAGGAAGCCGCCTGCTCCCTGTGCACCTGTCATTGCAGCAGTTGGCCAGGCTCGGCTGCTGGGCCCTGGCTTCCCGCTCATCTTGCTCCCTGACTGTGAAGCAGCCGCCACCGATCAGCAGTTCCCCTCCTCTGCACAGGTGTGCTGAGCCGTCTGGTGGAAACTCTGTGAGGGGGACCCCCCTGGAGTCTGGCCCTGGCCCCCCACTCCGGAAGGAGAGATGGCCGTTCACGAGCCGCCAGATCTCCTTCCAGAACAGGGAGCTGGGTCCAGGGAGTCGACACTCCCAAAATTAGGGTGAAAATCGGTAAAACGTGAACAATGGCTTTTTTTATAACCCAAGAATTTTTTCGGAAAAAATCGGTGAAAACCAAAACTGAAGGGCCTTGTATCTGGGCTGCTGACTGGCTGGGCCAGGTGTCATGCTGAGGGGGAGAATACGTCCCCTTATGGACACGGCTTGGCTGAGGAGACAGCTTTGTTGAGCAGCTCCAGTGTGGCTTGGGGAGCAGGTTCAAGTGGAGAGCAGTGCCCATGTGACTGATACCTCCTAAGCTCCAGCCTGGCAGGTGAAAGGAGGAGGAAACCTACCTGGCATGCTGGTATCATCCATTTGCTAAAGGATCGTAATATATGTGTATTGATTAGCCAGGAGCTTGAGGAGATAAAGGGAGTGACTGGTAGATGAGGTGGGGAGCAGGATTAAAAATGTGCTGGTGAGGGCTCAGGATTAATAGTCATGTCACCAAAGAGATTGGCAAATACATTTGCTGGGGCAGCTAGTTTTAATGAAGCAGGACGTGAGAAGTGGAATTAGAGTGAGGATGGGCTACTGTTTGGGGAGCCAATTACAAATGACCCTGGCTGGATGCTTGCAGGGGAGGACGTGTGTGATTTGTGTGTAGCCTTGGGACAC
>NW_020709153.1:0-4931 GCF_002925995.2 Terrapene triunguis
GGATTACGACGACGACCGACGCCCAGAGCTCACCGGTGACTTCATCGGGGGCCTCGGCGGAGACGTGGTTTGCTCGACCCCGGAGGGCACAACGGTGCAACGCACACAGACAGTGGAGAAGCAGCTGCGGGCGACGGTGGGGAACCGGTCCCGTGGATAGGACGACGGTGCAGAACCGGACCCTTGGATAAGGTAGGAACAGTCCAGTAGGGACTTTATCTGTCTTGACCTGGGGACGCCCAGAGTCTCCCTAGAGTATGGGGCAGGGACAGAGTACAGCCGGCAGGGTACAGTGCACACCCTTAGAATGCATTCTGGTGAACTGGAAAGTGTTTGGATCTGATCAGTTGATTAAAAGTAAATTGAAAAGGTTCTGTACAGTTGATTGGCCTCAGTACCAGCTGGAGTGCCAAGAGGTGGCCACCGGAAGGATCACATAATTACAGCATGATCCTTCAGTTGCTTTTGTTTTGTCAGAAAACAGGTAAATGGAATGAACATCTCTATGCGTATACGTTTACAGTGTTAAGAAATAGGACTGATATTTTGTTCAAGTGCCATTTGACTCCGACAGGCTCGGTAGTATCGGCTGCTAAACCCCAGAACCCTCCCACTGTTGTAATGCCAGAATCGGTGTCCCCTTCGGCTCCTCCACCCCCACAGGCTTTAGGAGTACCCTCCCCCCCCGTGGGATTGTATCCGTTGATTACTGAGAGTGTGGTAGCCCGTCCAGGAACCCAGGAACGGGCAGCACAGATAGTGTCTGTATATTAGTCCCTCTGGCTGCTTTTCAGGCAGAGGCAGGAGAATTCTCAACAAATCCAAGCAAGTTCATTTCTATCTTTGAAGGGTGTCTGGCTAGCCATAAGCCTGACTGGGATGACTGTAATATACTTATGAGAACCCTGTTGTCTGAAGTGGAGCGGAATCAGGTTATAGCCAAGGCTAAGGAAAAGAACACAGAGAAGGCATTTAAGGTTTAAAAGGAAAAGCTATTGGACACCAGAGGTTGTACAGAGTGGAATCCTCAGAAGTGAGTGTGCTTGTCCTGGTTTGTTGCTTCAAAGCTTTGCACAGAAGTTATGTTACTGGAAAGGTGTATGATGGCAATATGTATGTGTTAATGGTTGGAGAAAAGGTGTATGAGTGAAGAGTGGAAGGTTCCTTTGGAAGTTAGAAGAAGCTGAGAAAGGGGGAAGAGGAAAAAGCACAGAATGAGTTAACTGAGAGGAAAATACAGCTAGCAAGCTCATCCAAGGACAGTGTACGCAGCGAAGACTTGGCTGACAACCAAGAGAAAGGGGGGCCCAAGCAACTGTGAGATCTGCAAAATACTGCAAGGCATAATGAAGACAAACGAAGGGTTAAGAAGCAGTTTTGCTGGACAGTATTGGCTCAAGGATTTAAAATTCCCCCACTCTGTTCGGACAGGCTTTGGCCAGAGACTTGGAGGAGTGGGATAATTCAGACAGAGCCCTCCTGCTGCAATATGTAGATGACTTGTTAATTGGTGCTGTGGGTCTAATCCCTTGTCTCAGAGCTACTGTGAGTCTCCTAAACTTTATTGGACTGCGAGGATACAGGGTATCTCAAAGCAAAGCCCAAATTGCTCTTTCAGAGGTTCAATATCTGGGATTTCACATCAGGCAGGGAGAGAGACAGCTCTCAAACGAAAGGAAGGAGGCTATCTGCCAAGTTCCCATCCCCAGCAACCGTAAACGGCTTAGGGCATTCCTGGGCATGGCAGGTTTTTGCAGAATATGGATTCCAGAGTTTGGACTGTGGGCTAAACCTCTGTATGAATGTGTTAAGGGAACGGAACATGACCCCTTTCACTGGTCCCCAGAAGCGGACAGGGCATTTCAGCTATTAGGTGCCTGGAAACTTCCTGTGGCATACTTTTCTAAACAACTGGATCAAGTTTCAAAGGGATGGCCAGCCTGTTTGAGGGCGGTCGCAGCTACTACTCTAGTGCTTGGGGAAGCGGAAAGCTGACACTGGGAGGAACTGTGCAAGTATATGTTCCCCATATGGTCCGAGCCTTGCTGGACACTAAGGGTGGTCTTTGGCTCACACAGGCTCGGGTTGCTCGGTACCAGGCGAAGCTGTTAGAGAATCCTGAAGTCACCCTGCAGATCTGTCCCTCCCTTAATCCAGCTACCCTGCTACCAGAGACAGAGAAGCAGGAACATGACTGTCTAGAAATCATAGATGTTCAGTATTCTAGCCGCCCAGATCTAAAAGATCAGCCACTCCCAAATGCTGACTTGGAATGGTATACAGATGGAAGTAGTACTGTTGTGGATGGGCAAAGGAGGGCTGGTTATGCTATTGTGACACTTCATGATACCATGGAAGCTGAGAGTTTACCGGCAGGGACATCTGCCCAGCTTGCTGAACTAGTGGCCCTGACTCGGGCACTTGAGCTGGCTAAAAGACAAATGGGTTAATATCTTTACTGACTCAAAGTATGCTTTTGGGGTATTGCGTGCTCATGCTGGTTTGTGGAAGCAAAGGGGAATGCTAACAGCCCAAGGCTCTCCGGTCAAGCATGGGTCTCAAATTCTCCGGCTTTTAGAAGCAGTACAACTCCCCTCAGCAGTAGCAGTGGTACATTGCAAAGCTCATCAAAGGGAAGATCAAGATGTAACCAAGGGCAATGCCAGAGCAGACAGGGAAGCTAAGCGAGCTGCTACCCTGAAATCACCAACTGAGGAGAATGCCCAAATGCATGCCCTCATCCCATCAGTGGGTGAACTTGCAGCCCCTAAGTACTCCCAAGAGGACAGAAACCTGGCTGACAGTCTCAGTCTCGGGAAAAGGAGGGATGGCTTTATTCCACAGAGGGAAAAATCCTCCTGCCCAAGGGCTTGATTCGACCAGTGTTGCAGGAACTGCATCAAACCACACACGCAGGCAGAGAGGCTCTTACCCAGCTTATGAATAAATATTTTCTAACCTCTAGACTTAAACCCCTAGCATCACAGGTACAAGCTGAATGTTTAATCTGCCAAAAGAATAACCCTCGACTAGGAGTAGCAGTGCCACCAGCCACCCTGGAACCTACCCCAGGCCCAGGATTAGTGTGGCTAATAGACTTTACTGAGTTTCCCAGGACCCAAGGGTACAGGTACCTCCTCGTCTTAGTGGATCGATTCAGTGGATGGCCTGAGGCCTTCCCATGTCGCAACAACACTGCCACGACAGTGGCTCTTAAGTTTGTCAAGGAGATCATTCCTTGCTTCGGCCTTCCTCAGTGGATGGAATCTGATAATGGAACACACTTCACATCTCAAGTGGTTCAAAAGATATCAAGTGCTCTGCAAATCCCCTGGAAACTCCACACACCCTGGCGACCACAAGCCAGTGGAGTAGTGGAACGCACAAATCAGACACTCAAGCGACACCTCTCAAAGGTCTGTCAGGAGGCATCTCTTAAGTGGCCTGATGTTTTGCTCCTTGTGTTACTTCGCATTCGTGCTCTCCCCAAGGGTAGGTTAGGGCTTAGTCTCTTCGAGATTATGTTTGGAAGAGCATGGCCTATGAATGGTACCCCAGTTCTGGCAGGGGAGTGGGAGATGGGGTATGGTTTCTTGTCTCAGTACATGTGCTCTCTGTCTGCTGCTGTTCTTTCTTTTCTTCACAGGTACACCAAAGATTCACAGCCTCTTCTGCTGGATGTCCGGGTCCACTCCCTGCAGCCTGGTGACTCCGTTCTCGTGAGGACCTGGAAGGACGAGCCCCTCCAAGAGAAGTGGAAGGGACCCCACACCGTCCTGCTTGTCACCCATACAGCGGCAAAGGTCGAAGGACACAAGAACTGGATTCATCACTCTCGACTGAAAGCAGTACCCTCTCCTGAACAGTGGACTGTCCAGCCTGCGGAGAAGACTGCTAATGACGATTTGGGACTTAAGCTGTTATTCAAAAGACAGTAAGGATCATTGGGAATGCGTTGTGATCTTTCTGAACAGTCACAGCATACTCCCCGTGAGAACCCTGAGCATTGGTTTTATTTTTCTCACAGAAGGCCGACCTGGCCTATGTATTTGGTCTTGTTATTTTTTGACTTGTTTAGTGTCAATTCTTCTTATCTTCTGGGTATTTGGGTTTGTGGTACTAGTGCCTACAAATTGCTTCCTAATGGTTGGCATGGTAGCTGTTACAAAGGCTATCTTGCTCCTCCCCTCCGCATTCTACCCAAGGCTCCCTCAGGTCGTCCCAGGTACTATCGGTCCCTGAGAGCTACCTTAGAACCCATCAGTGAAGGAGACAGGTTTGGGATGATAGCCCTCCCTTCCTATCGGGTGGGACGGCTAACCCAACTTTACAGAAGACTGTCTCAATTTCTCACCCAGTTTGTCAATGATACCCTGGCCATAGAGAAAAGCATAAGTTCTGAGCTGTACCAGCTTCGACTGCTGGCTTTGCAGAACCGACAGGCCCTAGATTATGTGTTAGCTTCACAGGGCGGTGTATGTGCCCTTATTGGAGAAGAGTGTTGTACCTATGTCCCAGAGTTTTCACAGGACATTAAGAAGCACATCTTGTCAGCTGAACGGGCCTTTAACCAGTGGAAGGCCCAGGAAGGGGAACCCACTATTTTGGATTCCCTTTGGGGTTGGATACCTGGTTTAGGGGAACTAGGGGATATAGGGGGAAGCATTGTTCGCATCTTGCTCACAGGTATGGTGATATGTTTTGTTCTTGTTCTTTTGCTCACTTGCTGTAAAGTGCTCATAGGTAAGAGTTGACCTCCCATACCCCAGAAGTTCCCTTATATTCTCTCATTGATAATTCTGATTGCATGGAGCTTAATCGCATTTTGTCTTTAGAGTATGAGAAAACTCTGACAAAGGTTTGTTGAGTGTTCTCAAAGGAGGGATTGTTGGGGTCCACTAGGCATAGCTACCAGGTAACTCGGGAGAGTG
>NW_020709154.1:0-1047 GCF_002925995.2 Terrapene triunguis
GGGCCACGGACCATTGTTGTCCGCCTCGAGCCCTTAGGCGGCCAACACTATGACACTAACCAGCTGTTGGCATCAGCACATCTTTGGCACTGGATTAACACTGAACTTCCTGAGCCCAGCCTGGATCTGTGGTGTTGGTCACATGCACAGAAGGGAAGGGTTCTCCAAATATAGCCGGAGAGAGAAAATCTTAATAAAGAGGCTCACAAATGCTGAACACTCGTGGGAATCAGGCAGGAAGTGCTGTAGTGGTAAAAATAAGCAGTGGGTAAACTCCCAAACTAAACACCGTATTCCTCAAATGAGATATGGGTAAATTCGGTCTACCCTTATTTACTCCCAACTATACGACTGCAGGCAGGTGGCTAGGAATGGGCTCGGAAGCCTAACTCAGGCTGCTATTTTTCAAAATCAGACTCTGATTGTGTTCCTCACAGCTCTCGCTGGTGCTATGACCCAGTGTGTATTTTACAGTAGGTCAGTGGTGGGGAGGGATGGGCTGTCCCTTGCCCCCATCCACACACACACAAAAACACTGAAACCCACAAAGCAATGTCACCAACCTAACCCCTACGGACTGTGAAAGGGAGGGAGGAGGAGGTGAGGGTGGGAGAGAAGAAGGAGGAGGTGGGGGAGGATAATGAGCAGAGGAGGGGGAGGGGAAGGGGAGTGCAGTCCAGCTGCCCTGCAGGGAACCTTGTTAGCAAGTGCCCAGCTCCACAATGCATAAGGACTGTCCAGGACCCCTGTGTAATGGAAAGCCCAGTCATGCACCTGCAAATGGCAATGGTCAGTGAGACAATCACCAGCCCCAAATCATTTCCTGTTGCCCGACGATGTCAGGGGGAGCCAGCTGCAGCTCAGCTGCCCTATAGTGAACCCCACAAGCAGCTGGTCAGTCTGGTAGTGTGGGTCAGCCTAGCCCCAGTGCTCAGAGGCAGCAACAGTTCACCCTGTGTGACATGCGAGTCAGCTGAGCCAATCACACACTCTCCCGCTATGAATGGGCACTCACCACTCAGGGAACACCTCCTGGCAGCACGGCAC
>NW_020709155.1:0-1078 GCF_002925995.2 Terrapene triunguis
TGCTTTCTCCCCTCGGTGTCTTTATTGGTGCTAAGCACACCGGGCCATGGACCATTGTTGTCCGCCTCGAGCCCTTAGGCGGCCAATACTATGACACTAACCAGCTGTTGGCATCAGCACATCTTTGGCACTGGATTAACACTGAACTTCCTGAGCCCAGCCTGGATCTGTGGTGTTGGTCACATGCACAGAAGGGAAGGGTTCTCCAAATACAGCCGGAGAGAGAGAATCTTAATAAAGAGGCTCACAAATGCTGAACACGCGTGGGAATCAGGCAGGAAGTGCTGTAGTGGTAAAAATAAGCAGTGGGTAAACTCCCAAACTAAACACCGTATTCCCCAAATGAGATATGGGTAAATTCGGTCTACCCTTATTTACTCCCAACTATACGACTGCAGGCAGGTGGCTAGGAATGGGCTTGGAAGCCTAACTCATGCTGCTATGTTTCAAAATCAGACTCTGATTGTGTTCCTCACAGCTCTCGCTGGTGCTATGACCCAGTGTGTATTTTACAGTAGGTCAGTGGTGGGCTGTCCCTTGCCCCCATCCACACACACACAAAAACACTGAAACCCACAAAGCAATGTCACCAACCTAACCCCTACGGACTGTGAAAGGGAGGGAGGAGGGGGTGAGGGTGGGAGAGAAGAAGGAGGAGGTGGGGGAGGATAATGAGCAGAGGAGGGGGAGGGGAAGGGGCGTGCAGTCCAGCTGCCCTGCAGGGAACCTTGTTAGCAAGTGCCCAGCTCCACAATGCATAAGGACTGTCCAGGACCCCTGTGTAATGGAAAGCCCAGTCATGCACCTGCAAATGGCAATGGTCAGTGAGAGAATCACCAGCCCCAAATCATTTCCCTCTGCCCGAAGATGTCAGGGGGAGCCAGCTGCAGCTCAGCTGCCCTATAGTGAACCCCACAAGCAGATGGTCAGTCTGGTAGTGTGGGTCAGCCTAGCCCCAGTGCTCAGAGGCAGCAACAGTTCACCCTGTGTGACATGCGAGTCAGCTGAGCCAATCACACACTCTCCCGCTCTGAATGGGCACTCACCACTCAGGGAACACCTCCTGGCAGCACGGCAC